>NW_026109278.1:0-59026 GCF_024516045.1 Bombus affinis
GGCACATACGGACATTGATATATTCGCACCAGCCCGAGGAGCCGGAAGTCTTTATCCTATTGCCTTCTGACAAATGTTTACGGTTTACCAATAGTTTCACATAATTAGTACCGTTTCCTCATAGTACAGTGCAACGTGATGTCCGAAATGGCTGACAAAATTAGGTACAAGCACGAAATATATGCAAGACAATATATGGTATATGTATAGCTTGGAAATTGTGACCGTTGCTCGCTCGCTCCGCTCGCTCGTAAAAATCTAGTCCAACCCCACAACCGATCCGACACGTTCGCAAATTTGAAATATGTCGCCATCATATCGAATTATGAACGCAAGATGGATTGGTTTTAGGTTAGGCTATAGTTTTCGAGCAAGCGCAGCGAGCGAGAGACGCGTATAGGTGTGTCATAAACCAACGGTTTGGCACATACGGACATTGAAATATTGGCACCAGCCCGAGGAGCCGGAAGTATTTATCCTATTGCCTACCGACACATGTTTACAGTTTATGAATAGTTTCACATAAATAGTACTATTTCCTCATAGTACAGTGCAATGTGATGTCCGAAATGGCTGACAAAATTAGGTAATAACACGAAATATACGGAAGGCAATATAAGGTATATGTATAGCTTGGAAATTGTGACCGTTGCTCGCTCGCTCCGCTCGCTCGTAAAAATCTAGTCCAACCTCACAACCGATCCCACACGTTCGCAAATTTGAAATATGTCGCCACCATATCGAATAATGAACGCAAGATGGATTGGTTTTAGGTTAGGCTATAGCTTTCGTGCGAGCGCAGCGAACGATAGACGCGTAAAGGTGTGTCACAAACCATCGGTTTCGCAGATACGGACATTGATATATTCGCACCAGCCCGAGGAATCGGAAGTCTTTATCCTATTGCCTTCTGACAAATGTTTACGGTTTACCAATAGTTTCACATAATTAGTTCCGTTTCCTCATAGTTCAGTGCAACGTGATGTCCGAAATGGCTGACAAAATTAGGTAATAACACGAAATATATGGAAGGCAATATAAGGTATATGTATAGCTTGGAAATTGTGACCGTTGCTCGCTCGCTCCGCACGCTCGTAAAAATCTAGTCCAACCCCACAACCGATCCGACACGTTCGCAAATTTGAAATATGTCGCCATCATATCGAATAATGAACGCAAGCTGGATTGGTTTTAGGTTAGGCTATAGTTTTCGAGCAAGCGCAGCGAGCGAGAGACGCGTATAGGTGTGTCATAAACCAACGGTTTGGCACATACGGACATTGAAATATTGGCACCAGCCCGAGGAGCCGGAAGTATTTATCCTATTGCCTACCGACACATGTTTACAGTTTATGAATAGTCTCACATAATTAGTACCGTTTCCTCATAGTACAGTGCAACGTGATGTCCGAAATGGCTGACAAAATTAGGTAATAACACGATATATATGGAAGGCAATATAAGGTATATGTATAGCTTGGAAATTGTGACCGTTGCTCGCTCGCTCCGCTCGCTCGTAAAAAATCTAGTCCAACCTCACAACCGATCCCACACGTTCACAAATTTGAAATATGTCGCCACCATATCGAATAATGAACGGAAGATGGATTGGTTTTAGGTTAGGCTATAGCTTTCGTGCGAGTGCAGCGAACGAGAGACGCGTAAAGGTGTGTCACAAACCATCGGTTTGGCACATACGGACATTGATATATTCGCACCAGCCCGAGGAACCGGAAGTCTTTATCCTATTGCCTTCTGACAAATGTTTACGGTTTACCAATAGTTTCACATAATTAGTACCGTTTCCTCATAGTACAGTGCAACGTGATGTCCGAAATGGCTGACAAAATTAGGTAATAACACGATATATATGGAAGGCAATATAAGGTATATGTATAGCTTGGAAATTGTGACCGTTGCTCGCTCGCTCCGCTCGCTCGTAAAAATCTAGTCCAACCCCACAACCGATCCGACACGTTCGCAAATTTGAAATATGTCGCCATCATATCGAATAATGAACGCAAGATGGATTGGTTTTAGGTTAGGCTATAGTTTTCGAGCGAGCGCCGCGAGCGAGAGACGCGTAAAGGTGTGTCATAAACCAACGGTTTGGCACATACGGACATTGAAATATTCGCACCAGCCCGTGGAGCCGGAAGTATTTATCCTATTGCCTACCGACACATGTTTACAGTTTATGAATAGTTTCACATAAATAGTACTATTTCCTCATAGTACAGTGCAATGTGATGTCCGAAATGGCTGACAAAATTAGGTAATAACACGAAATATACGGAAGGCAATATAAGGTATATGTATAGCTTGGAAATTGTGACCGTTGCTCCGCTCGCTCCGCTCGCTCGTAAAAATCTAGTCCAACCTCACAACCGATCCCACACGTTCACAAATTTGAAATATGTCGCCACCATATCGAATAATGAACGGAAGATGGATTGGTTTTAGGTTAGGCTATAGCTTTCGTGCGAGTGCAGCGAACGAGAGACGCGTAAAGGTGTGTCACAAACCATCGGTTTGGCACATACGGACATTGATATATTCGCAACCAGCCCGAGGAACCGGAAGTCTTTATCCTATTGCCTTCTGACAAATGTTTACGGTTTACCAATAGTTTCACATAATTAGTACCGTTTCCTCATAGTACAGTGCAACGTGATGTCCGAAATGGCTGACAAAATTAGGTAATAACACGATATATATGGAAGGCAATATAAGGTATATGTATAGCTTGGAAATTGTGACCGTTGCTCGCTCGCTCCGCTCGCTCGTAAAAATCTAGTCCAACCCCACAACCGATCCGACACGTTCGCAAATTTGAAATATGTCGCCATCATATCGAATAATGAACGCAAGATGGATTGGTTTTAGGTTAGGCTATAGTTTTCGAGCGAGCGCCGCGAGCGAGAGACGCGTAAAGGTGTGTCATAAACCAACGGTTTGGCACATACGGACATTGAAATATTCGCACCAGCCCGTGGAGCCGGAAGTATTTATCCTATTGCCTACCGACACATGTTTACAGTTTATGAATAGTTTCACATAAATAGTACTATTTCCTCATAGTACAGTGCAATGTGATGTCCGAAATGGCTGACAAAATTAGGTAATAACACGAAATATACGGAAGGCAATATAAGGTATATGTATAGCTTGGAAATTGTGACCGTTGCTCGCTCGCTCCGCTCGCTCGTAAAAATCTAGTCCAACCTCACAACCGATCCCACACGTTCGCAAATTTGAAATATGTCGCCACCATATCGAATAATGAACGCAAGATGGATTGGTTTTAGGTTAGGCTATAGTTTTCGAGCGAGCGCCGCGAGCGAGAGACGCGTATAGGTGTGTCATAAACCAACGGTTTGGCACATACGGACATTGAAATATTCGCACCAGCCCGAGGAGCCGGAAGTCTTTATCCTATTGCCTTCTGACAAATGTTTACGGTTTACCAATAGTTTCACATAATTAGTACCGTTTCCTCATAGTACAGTGCAACGTGATGTCCGAAATGGCTGACAAAATTAGGTACAAGCACGAAATATATGCAAGACAATATATGGTATATGTATAGCTTGGAAATTGTGACCGTTGCTCGCTCGCTCCGCTCGCTCGTAAAAATCTAGTCCAACCCCACAACCGATCCGACACGTTCGCAAATTTGAAATATGTCGCCATCATATCGAATTATGAACGCAAGATGGATTGGTTTTAGGTTAGGCTATAGTTTTCGAGCAAGCGCAGCGAGCGAGAGACGCGTATAGGTGTGTCATAAACCAACGGTTTGGCACATACGGACATTGAAATATTGGCACCAGCCCGAGGAGCCGGAAGTATTTATCCTATTGCCTACCGACACATGTTTACAGTTTATGAATAGTTTCACATAAATAGTACCGTTTCCTCATAGTAAAGTGCAACGTGATGTCCGAAATGGCTGACAAAATTAGGTAATAACACGAAATATATGGAAGGCAATATAAGGTATATGTATAGCTTGGAAATTGTGACCGTTGCTCGCTCGCTCCGCTCGCTCGTAAAAATCTAGTCCAACCCCACAACCGATCCGACACGTTCGCAAATTTGAAATATGTCGCCATCATATCGAATAATGAACGCAAGATGGATTGGTTTTAGGTTAGGCTATAGTTTTCGAGCGAGCGCCGCGAGCGAGAGACGCGTAAAGGTGTGTCATAAACCAACGGTTTGGCACATACGGACATTGAAATATTCGCACCAGCCCGTGGAGCCGGAAGTATTTATCCTATTGCCTACCGACACATGTTTACAGTTTATGAATAGTTTCACATAAATAGTACTATTTCCTCATAGTACAGTGCAATGTGATGTCCGAAATGGCTGACAAAATTAGGTAATAACACGAAATATACGGAAGGCAATATAAGGTATATGTATAGCTTGGAAATTGTGACCGTTGCTCGCTCGCTCCGCACGCTCGTAAAAATCTAGTCCAACCCCACAACCGATCCGACACGTTCGCAAATTTGAAATATGTCGCCATCATATCGAATAATGAACGCAAGATGGATTGGTTTTAGGTTAGGCTATAGTTTTCGAGCAAGCGCAGCGAGCGAGAGACGCGTATAGGTGTGTCATAAACCAACGGTTTGGCACATACGGACATTGAAATATTGGCACCAGCCCGAGGAGCCGGAAGTATTTATCCTATTGCCTACCGACACATGTTTACAGTTTATGAATAGTTTCACATAAATAGTACTATTTCCTCATAGTACAGTGCAATGAGATGTCCGAAATGGCTGACAAAATTAGGTACAAGCACGAAATATATGCAAGACAATATATGGTATATGTATAGCTTGGAAATTGTGACCGTTGCTCAGTCGCTCCGCTCGCTCGTAAAAATCTAGTCCAACCTCACAACCGATCCCACACGTTCGCAAATTTGAAATATGTCGCCACCATATCGAATAATGAACGGAAGATGGATTGGTTTTAGGTTAGGCTATAGCTTTCGTGCGAGCGCAGCGAACGACAGACGCGTAAAGGTGTGTCACAAACCATCGGTTTGGCACATACGGACATTGATATATTCGCACCAGCCCGAGGAACCGGAAGTCTTTATCCTATTGCCTTCTGACAAATGTTTACGGTTTACCAATAGTTTCACATAATTAGTTCCGTTTCCTCATAGTTCAGTGCAACGTGATGTCCGAAATGGCTGACAAAATTAGGTAATAACACGAAATATATGGAAGGCAATATAAGTTATATGTATAGCTTGAAAATTGTGACCGTTGCTCGCTCGCTCCGCACGCTCGTAAAAATCTAGTCCAACCCCACAACCGATCCGACACGTTCGCAAATTTGAAATATGTCGCCATCATATCGAATAATGAACGCAAGATGGATTGGTTTTAGGTTAGGCTATAGTTTTCGAGCAAGCGCAGCGAGCGAGAGACGCGTATAGGTGTGTCATAAACCAACGGTTTGGCACATACGGACATTGAAATATTGGCACCAGCCCGAGGAGCCGGAAGTATTTATCCTATTGCCTACCGACACATGTTTACAGTTTATGAATAGTTTCACATAAATAGTACTATTTCCTCATAGTACAGTGCAATGTGATGTCCGAAATGGCTGACAAAATTAGGTAATAACACGAAATATATGGAAGGCAATATAAGGTATATGTATAGCTTGGAAATTGTGACCGTTGCTCGCTCGTTCCGCTCGCTCGTAAAAATCTAGTCCAACCTCACAACCGATCCCACACGTTCGCAAATTTGAAATATGTCGCCACCATATCGAATAATGAACGGAAGATGGATTGGTTTTAGGTTGGGCTATAGCTTTCGTGCGAGTGCAGCGAACGAGAGACGCGTAAAGGTGTGTCACAAACCATCGGTTTGGCACATACGGACATTGATATATTCGCACCAGCCCGAGGAACCGGAAGTCTTTATCCTATTGCCTTCTGACAAATGTTTACCGTTTATGAATAGTTTCACATAATTAGTACCGCTTCCTCATAGTACAGTGCAACGTGATGTCCGAAATGGCTGACAAAATTAGGTAATAACACGATATATATGGAAGGCAATATAAGGTATATGTATAGCTTGGAAATTGTGACCGTTGCTCGCTCGCTCCGCTCGCTCGTAAAAATCTAGTCCAACCCCACAACCGATCCGACACGTTCGCAATTTTGAAATATGTCGCCATCATATCGAATAATGAACGCAAGATGGATTGGTTTTAGGTTAGGCTATAGTTTTCGAGCGAGCGCCGCGAGCGAGAGACGCGTAAAGGTGTGTCATAAACCAACGGTTTGGCACATACGGACATTGAAATATTCGCACCTGCCCGAGGAGCCGGAAGTCTTTATCCTATTGCCTTCTGACAAATGTTTACGGTTCACCAATAGTTTCACATAATTAGTACCGTTTCCTCATAGTACAGTGCAACGTGATGTCCGAAATGGCTGACAAAATTAGGTACAAGCACGAAATATATGCAAGACAATATATGGTATATGTATAGCTTGGAAATTGTGACCGTTGCTCGCTCGCTCCGCTCGCTCGTAAAAATCTAGTCCAACCCCACAACCGATCCGACACGTTCGCAAATTTGAAATATGTCGCCACCATATCGAATAATGAACGCAAGATGGATTGGTTTTAGGTTAGGCTATAGTTTTCGAGCGAGCGCCGCGAGCGAGAGACGCGTAAAGGTGTGTCATAAACCAACGGTTTGGCACATACGGACATTGAAATATTCGCACCAGCCCGAGGAGCCGGAAGTATTTATCCTATTGCCTACCGACACATGTTTACAGTTTATGAATAGTTTCACATAAATAGTACTATTTCCTCATAGTACAGTGCAATGTGATGTCCGAAATGGCTGACAAAATTAGGTAATAACACGAAATATATGGAAGGCAATATAAGGTATATGTATAGCTTGGAAATTGTGACCGTTGCTCGCTCGCTCCGCTCGCTCGTAAAAATCTAGTCCAACCTCACAACCGATCCCACACGTTCACAAATTTGAAATATGTCGCCACCATATCGAATAATGAACGGAAGATGGATTGGTTTTAGGTTAGGCTATAGCTTTCGTGCGAGTGCAGCGAACGAGAGACGCGTAAAGGTGTGTCACAAACCATCGGTTTGGCACATACGGACATTGATATATTCGCACCAGCCCGAGGAACCGGAAGTCTTTATCCTATTGCCTTCTGACAAATGTTTACGGTTTACCAATAGTTTCACATAATTAGTACCGTTTCCTCATAGTACAGTGCAACGTGATGTCCGAAATGGCTGACAAAATTAGGTAATAACACGATATATATGGAAGGCAATATAAGGTATATGTATAGCTTGGAAATTGTGACCGTTGCTCGCTCGCTCCGCTCGCTCGTAAAAATCTAGTCCAACCCCCACAACCGATCCGACACGTTCGCAAATTTGAAATATGTCGCCATCATATCGAATAATGAACGCAAGATGGATTGGTTTTAGGTTAGGCTATAGTTTTCGAGCGAGCGCCGCGAGCGAGAGACGCGTAAAGGTGTGTCATAAACCAACGGTTTGGCACATACGGACATTGAAATATTCGCACCAGCCCGTGGAGCCGGAAGTATTTATCCTATTGCCTACCGACACATGTTTACAGTTTATGAATAGTTTCACATAAATAGTACTATTTCCTCATAGTACAGTGCAATGTGATGTCCGAAATGGCTGACAAAATTAGGTAATAACACGAAATATACGGAAGGCAATATAAGGTATATGTATAGCTTGGAAATTGTGACCGTTGCTCGCTCGCTCCGCTCGCTCGTAAAAATCTAGTCCAACCTCACAACCGATCCCACACGTTCGCAAATTTGAAATATGTCGCCACCATATCGAATAATGAACGCAAGATGGATTGGTTTTAGGTTAGGCTATAGTTTTCGAGCGAGCGCCGCGAGCGAGAGACGCGTATAGGTGTGTCATAAACCAACGGTTTGGCACATACGGACATTGAAATATTCGCACCAGCCCGAGGAGCCGGAAGTCTTTATCCTATTGCCTTCTGACAAATGTTTACGGTTTACCAATAGTTTCACATAATTAGTACCGTTTCCTCATAGTACAGTGCAACGTGATGTCCGAAATGGCTGACAAAATTAGGTACAAGCACGAAATATATGCAAGACAATATATGGTATATGTATAGCTTGGAAATTGTGACCGTTGCTCGCTCGCTCCGCTCGCTCGTAAAAATCTAGTCCAACCCCACAACCGATCCGACACGTTCGCAAATTTGAAATATGTCGCCATCATATCGAATTATGAACGCAAGATGGATTGGTTTTAGGTTAGGCTATAGTTTTCGAGCAAGCGCAGCGAGCGAGAGACGCGTATAGGTGTGTCATAAACCAACGGTTTGGCACATACGGACATTGAAATATTGGCACCAGCCCGAGGAGCCGGAAGTATTTATCCTATTGCCTACCGACACATGTTTACAGTTTATGAATAGTTTCACATAAATAGTACCGTTTCCTCATAGTAAAGTGCAACGTGATGTCCGAAATGGCTGACAAAATTAGGTAATAACACGAAATATATGGAAGGCAATATAAGGTATATGTATAGCTTGGAAATTGTGACCGTTGCTCGCTCGCTCCGCTCGCTCGTAAAAATCTAGTCCAACCCCACAACCGATCCGACACGTTCGCAAATTTGAAATATGTCGCCATCATATCGAATAATGAACGCAAGATGGATTGGTTTTAGGTTAGGCTATAGTTTTCGAGCGAGCGCCGCGAGCGAGAGACGCGTAAAGGTGTGTCATAAACCAACGGTTTGGCACATACGGACATTGAAATATTCGCACCAGCCCGTGGAGCCGGAAGTATTTATCCTATTGCCTACCGACACATGTTTACAGTTTATGAATAGTTTCACATAAATAGTACTATTTCCTCATAGTACAGTGCAATGTGATGTCCGAAATGGCTGACAAAATTAGGTAATAACACGAAATATACGGAAGGCAATATAAGGTATATGTATAGCTTGGAAATTGTGACCGTTGCTCGCTCGCTCCGCACGCTCGTAAAAATCTAGTCCAACCCCACAACCGATCCGACACGTTCGCAAATTTGAAATATGTCGCCATCATATCGAATAATGAACGCAAGATGGATTGGTTTTAGGTTAGGCTATAGTTTTCGAGCAAGCGCAGCGAGCGAGAGACGCGTATAGGTGTGTCATAAACCAACGGTTTGGCACATACGGACATTGAAATATTGGCACCAGCCCGAGGAGCCGGAAGTATTTATCCTATTGCCTACCGACACATGTTTACAGTTTATGAATAGTTTCACATAAATAGTACTATTTCCTCATAGTACAGTGCAATGAGATGTCCGAAATGGCTGACAAAATTAGGTACAAGCACGAAATATATGCAAGACAATATATGGTATATGTATAGCTTGGAAATTGTGACCGTTGCTCAGTCGCTCCGCTCGCTCGTAAAAATCTAGTCCAACCTCACAACCGATCCCACACGTTCGCAAATTTGAAATATGTCGCCACCATATCGAATAATGAACGGAAGATGGATTGGTTTTAGGTTAGGCTATAGCTTTCGTGCGAGCGCAGCGAACGACAGACGCGTAAAGGTGTGTCACAAACCATCGGTTTGGCACATACGGACATTGATATATTCGCACCAGCCCGAGGAACCGGAAGTCTTTATCCTATTGCCTTCTGACAAATGTTTACGGTTTACCAATAGTTTCACATAATTAGTTCCGTTTCCTCATAGTTCAGTGCAACGTGATGTCCGAAATGGCTGACAAAATTAGGTAATAACACGAAATATATGGAAGGCAATATAAGTTATATGTATAGCTTGAAAATTGTGACCGTTGCTCGCTCGCTCCGCACGCTCGTAAAAATCTAGTCCAACCCCACAACCGATCCGACACGTTCGCAAATTTGAAATATGTCGCCATCATATCGAATAATGAACGCAAGATGGATTGGTTTTAGGTTAGGCTATAGTTTTCGAGCAAGCGCAGCGAGCGAGAGACGCGTATAGGTGTGTCATAAACCAACGGTTTGGCACATACGGACATTGAAATATTGGCACCAGCCCGAGGAGCCGGAAGTATTTATCCTATTGCCTACCGACACATGTTTACAGTTTATGAATAGTTTCACATAAATAGTACTATTTCCTCATAGTACAGTGCAATGTGATGTCCGAAATGGCTGACAAAATTAGGTAATAACACGAAATATATGGAAGGCAATATAAGGTATATGTATAGCTTGGAAATTGTGACCGTTGCTCGCTCGTTCCGCTCGCTCGTAAAAATCTAGTCCAACCTCACAACCGATCCCACACGTTCGCAAATTTGAAATATGTCGCCACCATATCGAATAATGAACGGAAGATGGATTGGTTTTAGGTTGGGCTATAGCTTTCGTGCGAGTGCAGCGAACGAGAGACGCGTAAAGGTGTGTCACAAACCATCGGTTTGGCACATACGGACATTGATATATTCGCACCAGCCCGAGGAACCGGAAGTCTTTATCCTATTGCCTTCTGACAAATGTTTACCGTTTATGAATAGTTTCACATAATTAGTACCGCTTCCTCATAGTACAGTGCAACGTGATGTCCGAAATGGCTGACAAAATTAGGTAATAACACGATATATATGGAAGGCAATATAAGGTATATGTATAGCTTGGAAATTGTGACCGTTGCTCGCTCGCTCCGCTCGCTCGTAAAAATCTAGTCCAACCCCACAACCGATCCGACACGTTCGCAATTTTGAAATATGTCGCCATCATATCGAATAATGAACGCAAGATGGATTGGTTTTAGGTTAGGCTATAGTTTTCGAGCGAGCGCCGCGAGCGAGAGACGCGTAAAGGTGTGTCATAAACCAACGGTTTGGCACATACGGACATTGAAATATTCGCACCTGCCCGAGGAGCCGGAAGTCTTTATCCTATTGCCTTCTGACAAATGTTTACGGTTCACCAATAGTTTCACATAATTAGTACCGTTTCCTCATAGTACAGTGCAACGTGATGTCCGAAATGGCTGACAAAATTAGGTACAAGCACGAAATATATGCAAGACAATATATGGTATATGTATAGCTTGGAAATTGTGACCGTTGCTCGCTCGCTCCGCTCGCTCGTAAAAATCTAGTCCAACCCCACAACCGATCCGACACGTTCGCAAATTTGAAATATGTCGCCACCATATCGAATAATGAACGCAAGATGGATTGGTTTTAGGTTAGGCTATAGTTTTCGAGCGAGCGCCGCGAGCGAGAGACGCGTAAAGGTGTGTCATAAACCAACGGTTTGGCACATACGGACATTGAAATATTCGCACCAGCCCGAGGAGCCGGAAGTATTTATCCTATTGCCTACCGACACATGTTTACAGTTTATGAATAGTTTCACATAAATAGTACTATTTCCTCATAGTACAGTGCAATGTGATGTCCGAAATGGCTGACAAAATTAGGTAATAACACGAAATATATGGAAGGCAATATAAGGTATATGTATAGCTTGGAAATTGTGACCGTTGCTCGCTCGATCCGCTCGCTCGTAAAAATCTAGTCCAACCTCACAACCGATCCCACACGTTCGCAAATTTGAAATATGTCGCCACCATATCGAATAATGAACGCAAGATGGATTGGTTTTAGGTTAGGCTATAGCTTTCGTGCGAGTGCAGCGAACGAGGGACGCGTAAAGGTGTGTCACAAACCATCGGTTTGGCACATACGGACATTGATATATTCGCACCAGCCCGAGGAACCGGAAGTCTTTATCCTAGTGCCTTCTGACAAATGTTTACGGTTTACCAATAGTTTCACATAATTAGTACCGTTTCCTCATAGTACAGTGCAACGTGATGTCCGAAATGGCTGACAAAATTAGGTACAAGCACGAAATATATGCAAGACAATATATGGTATATGTACAGCTTGGAAATTGTGACCGATGCTCGCTCGCTCCGCTCGCTCGTAAAAATCTAGTCCAACCTCACAACCGATCCCACACGTTCGCAAATTTGAAATATGTCGCCACCATATCGAATAATGAACGCAAGATGGATTGGTTTTAGGTTAGGCTATAGTTTTCGAGCGAGCGCCGCGAGCGAGAGACGCGTATAGGTGTGTCATAAACCAACGGTTTGGCACATACGGACATTGAAATATTCGCACCAGCCCGAGGAGCCGGAAGTATTTATCCTAATGCCTACCGACACATGTTTACAGTTTATGAATAGTTTCACATAAATAGTACTATTTCCTCATAGTACAGTGCAATGTGATGTCCGAAATGGCTGACAAAATTAGGTAATAACACGAAATATATGGAAGGCAATATAAGGTATATGTATAGCTTGGAAATTGTGACCGTTGCTCGCTCGATCCGCTCGCTCGGAAAAATCTAGTCCAACCTCACAACCGATCCCACACGTTCGCAAATTTGAAATATGTCGCCACCATATCGAATAATGAACGGAAGATGGATTGGTTTTAGGTTAGGCTATAGCTTTCGTGCGAGCGCAGCGAACGAGAGACGCGTAAAGGTGTGTCACAAACCATCGGTTTGGCACATACGGACATTGATATATTCGCACCAGCCCGAGGAGCCGGAAGTCTTTATCCTATTGCCTTCTGACAAATGTTTACGGGTTACCAATAGTTTCACATAATTAGTACCGTTTCCTCATAGTACAGTGCAACGTGAAGTCCGAAATGGCTGACAAAATTAGGTACAAGCACGAAATATATGCAAGACAATATATGGTATATGTATAGCTTGGAAATTGTGACCGTTGCTCGCTCGCTCCGCTCGCTCGTAAAAATCTAGTCCAACCCCACAACCGATCCCACACGTTCGCAAATTTGAAATATGTCGCCACCATATCGAATAATGAACGCAAGATGGATTGGTTTTAGGTTAGGCTATAGTTTTCGAGCGAGCGCCGCGAGCGAGGGACGCGTATAGGTGTGTCATAAGCCAACGGTTTGGCACATACGGACATTGATATATTCGCACCAGCCCGAGGAACCGGAAGTCTTTATCCTAGTGCCTTCTGACAAATGTTTACGGTTTACCAATAGTTTTCACATAATTAGTACCGTTTCCTCATAGTACAGTGCAACGTGATGTCCGAAATGGCTCACAAAATTAGGTACAAGCACGAAATATATGCAAGACAATATATGGTATATGTATAGCTTGGAAATTGTGACCGATGCTCGCTCGCTCCGCTCGCTCGTAAAAATCTAGTCCAACCTCACAACCGATCCCACACGTTCGCAAATTTGAAATATGTCGCCACCATATCGAATAATGAACGCAAGATGGATTGGTTTTAGGTTAGGCTATAGTTTTCGAGCGAGCGCCGCGAGCGAGAGACGCGTATAGGTGTGTCATAAACCAACGGTTTGGCACATACGGACATTGAAATATTCGCACCAGCCCGAGGAGCCGGAAGTATTTATCCTAATGCCTACCGACACATGTTTACAGTTTATGAATAGTTTCACATAAATAGTACTATTTCCTCATAGTACAGTGCAATGTGATGTCCGAAATGGCTGACAAAATTAGGTAATAACACGAAATATATGGAAGGCAATATAAGGTATATGTATAGCTTGGAAATTGTGACCGTTGCTCGCTCGATCCGCTCGCTCGGAAAAATCTAGTCCAACCTCACAACCGATCCCACACGATCGCAAATTTGAAATATGTCGCCACCATATCGAATAATGAACGGAAGATGGATTGGTTTTAGGTTAGGCTATAGCTTTCGTGCGAGCGCAGCGAACGAGAGACGCGTAAAGGTGTGTCACAAACCATCGGTTTGGCACATACGGACATTGATATATTCGCACCAGCCCGAGGAGCCGGAAGTCTTTATCCTATTGCCTACCGACACATGTTTACAGTTTATGAATAGTTTCACATAAATAGTACTATTTCCTCATAGTACAGTGCAATGTGATGTCCGAAATGGCTGACAAAATTAGGTAATAACACGAAATATATGGAAGGCAATATAAGGTATATGTATAGCTTGGAAATTGTGACCGTTGCTCGCTCGCTCCGCTCGCTCGTAAAAATCTAGTCCAACCTCACAACCGATCCCACACGTTCGCAAATTTGAAATATGTCGCCACCATATCGAATAATGAACGGAAGATGGATTGGTTTTAGGTTAGGCTATAGCTTTCGTGCGAGCGCAGCGAACGATAGACGCGTAAAGGTGTGTCACAAACCAACGGTTTGGCACATACGGACATTGAAATATTCGCACCAGCCCGAGGAGCCGGAAGTCTTTATCCTATTGCCTTCTGACAAATGTTTACGGTTTACCAATAGTTTCACATAATTAGTACCGTTTCCTCATAGTACAGTGCAACGTGATGTCCGAAATGGCTGACAAAATTAGGTACAAGCACGAAATATATGCAAGACAATATATGGTATATGTACAGCTTGGAAATTGTGACCGATGCTCGCTCGCTCCGCTCGCTCGTAAAAATCTAGTCCAACCTCACAACCGATCCCACACGTTCGCAAATTTGAAATATGTCGCCACCATATCGAATAATGAACGCAAGATGGATTGGTTTTAGGTTAGGCTATAGTTTTCGAGCGAGCGCCGCGAGCGAGAGACGCGTATAGGTGTGTCATAAACCAACGGTTTGGCACATACGGACATTGAAATATTCGCACCAGCCCGAGGAGCCGGAAGTATTTATCCTAATGCCTACCGACACATGTTTACAGTTTATGAATAGTTTCACATAAATAGTACTATTTCCTCATAGTACAGTGCAATGTGATGTCCGAAATGGCTGACAAAATTAGGTAATAACACGAAATATATGGAAGGCAATATAAGGTATATGTATAGCTTGGAAATTGTGACCGTTGCTCGCTCGATCCGCTCGCTCGGAAAAATCTAGTCCAACCTCACAACCGATCCCACACGTTCGCAAATTTGAAATATGTCGCCACCATATCGAATAATGAACGGAAGATGGATTGGTTTTAGGTTAGGCTATAGCTTTCGTGCGAGCGCAGCGAACGAGAGACGCGTAAAGGTGTGTCACAAACCATCGGTTTGGCACATACGGACATTGATATATTCGCACCAGCCCGAGGAGCCGGAAGTCTTTATCCTATTGCCTTCTGACAAATGTTTACGGGTTACCAATAGTTTCACATAATTAGTACCGTTTCCTCATAGTACAGTGCAACGTGAAGTCCGAAATGGCTGACAAAATTAGGTACAAGCACGAAATATATGCAAGACAATATATGGTATATGTATGGCTTGGAAATTGTGACCGTTGCTCGCTCGCTCCGCTCGCTCGTAAAAATCTAGTCCAACCCCACAACCGATCCCACACGTTCGCAAATTTGAAATATGTCGCCACCATATCGAATAATGAACGCAAGATGGATTGGTTTTAGGTTAGGCTATAGTTTTCGAGCGAGCGCCGCGAGCGAGGGACGCGTATAGGTGTGTCATAAGCCAACGGTTTGGCACATACGGACATTGATATATTCGCACCAGCCCGAGGAACCGGAAGTCTTTATCCTAGTGCCTTCTGACAAATGTTTACGGTTTACCAATAGTTTCACATAATTAGTACCGTTTCCTCATAGTACAGTGCAACGTGATGTCCGAAATGGCTCACAAAATTAGGTACAAGCACGAAATATATGCAAGACAATATATGGTATATGTATAGCTTGGAAATTGTGACCGATGCTCGCTCGCTCCGCTCGCTCGTAAAAATCTAGTCCAACCTCACAACCGATCCCACACGTTCGCAAATTTGAAATATGTCGCCACCATATCGAATAATGAACGCAAGATGGATTGGTTTTAGGTTAGGCTATAGTTTTCGAGCGAGCGCCGCGAGCGAGAGACGCGTATAGGTGTGTCATAAACCAACGGTTTGGCACATACGGACATTGAAATATTCGCACCAGCCCGAGGAGCCGGAAGTATTTATCCTAATGCCTACCGACACATGTTTACAGTTTATGAATAGTTTCACATAAATAGTACTATTTCCTCATAGTACAGTGCAATGTGATGTCCGAAATGGCTGACAAAATTAGGTAATAACACGAAATATATGGAAGGCAATATAAGGTATATGTATAGCTTGGAAATTGTGACCGTTGCTCGCTCGATCCGCTCGCTCGGAAAAATCTAGTCCAACCTCACAACCGATCCCACACGATCGCAAATTTGAAATATGTCGCCACCATATCGAATAATGAACGGAAGATGGATTGGTTTTAGGTTAGGCTATAGCTTTCGTGCGAGCGCAGCGAACGAGAGACGCGTAAAGGTGTGTCACAAACCATCGGTTTGGCACATACGGACATTGATATATTCGCACCAGCCCGAGGAGCCGGAAGTCTTTATCCTATTGCCTACCGACACATGTTTACAGTTTATGAATAGTTTCACATAAATAGTACTATTTCCTCATAGTACAGTGCAATGTGATGTCCGAAATGGCTGACAAAATTAGGTAATAACACGAAATATATGGAAGGCAATATAAGGTATATGTATAGCTTGGAAATTGTGACCGTTGCTCGCTCGCTCCGCTCGCTCGTAAAAATCTAGTCCAACCTCACAACCGATCCCACACGTTCGCAAATTTGAAATATGTCGCCACCATATCGAATAATGAACGGAAGATGGATTGGTTTTAGGTTAGGCTATAGCTTTCGTGCGAGCGCAGCGAACGATAGACGCGTAAAGGTGTGTCACAAACCAACGGTTTGGCACATACGGACATTGAAATATTCGCACCAGCCCGAGGAGCCGGAAGTCTTTATCCTATTGCCTTCTGACAAATGTTTACGGTTTACCAATAGTTTCACATAATTAGTACCGTTTCCTCATAGTAAAGTGCAACGTGATGTCCGAAATGGCTGACAAAATTAGGTAATAACACGAAATATATGGAAGGCAATATAAGGTATATGTATAGCTTGGAAATTGTGACCGTTGCTCGCTCGCTCCGCTCGCTCGTAAAAATCTAGTCCAACCCCACAACCGATCCGACACGTTCGCAAATTTGATACATGTCGCCATCATATCGAATAATGAACGCAAGATGGATTGGTTTTAGGTTAGGCTATAGTTTTCGAGCGAGCGCCGCGAGCGAGAGACGCGTATAGGTGTGTCATAAACCAACGGTTTGGCACATACGGACATTGAAATATTCGCACCAGCCCGAGGAGCCGGAAGTATTTATCCTATTGCCTACCGACACATGTTTACAGTTTATGAATAGTTTCACATAAATAGTACTATTTCCTCATAGTACAGTGCAATGAGATGTCCGAAATGGCTGACAAAATTAGGTACAAGCACGAAATATGTGCAAGACAATATATGGTATATGTATAGCTTGGAAATTGTGACCGTTGCTCAGTCGCTCCGCTCGCTCGTAAAAATCTAGTCCAACCTCACAACCGATCCCACACGTTCGCAAATTTGAAATATGTCGCCACCATATCGAATAATGAACGGAAGATGGATTGGTTTTAGGTTAGGCTATAGCTTTCGTGCGAGCGCAGCGAACGACAGACGCGTAAAGGTGTGTCACAAACCATCGGTTTGGCACATACGGACATTGATATATTCGCACCAGCCCGAGGAACCGGAAGTCTTTATCCTATTGCCTTCTGACAAATGTTTACGGTTTACCAATAGTTTCACATAATTAGTTCCGTTTCCTCATAGTTCAGTGCAACGTGATGTCCGAAATGGCTGACAAAATTAGGTAATAACACGAAATATATGGAAGGCAATATAAGGTATATGTATAGCTTGGAAATTGTGACCGTTGCTCGCTCGCTCCGCACGCTCGTAAAAATCTAGTCCAACCCCACAACCGATCCGACACGTTCGCAAATTTGAAATATGTCGCCATCATATCGAATAATGAACGCAAGATGGATTGGTTTTAGGTTAGGCTATAGTTTTCGAGCAAGCGCAGCGAGCGAGAGACGCGTATAGGTGTGTCATAAACCAACGGTTTGGCACATACGGACATTGAAATATTGGCACCAGCCCGAGGAGCCGGAAGTATTTATCCTATTGCCTACCGACACATGTTTACAGTTTATGAATAGTTTCACATAAATAGTACTATTTCCTCATAGTACAGTGCAACGTGATGTCCGAAATGGCTCACAAAATTAGGTACAAGCACGAAATATATGCAAGACAATATATGGTATATGTATAGCTTGGAAATTGTGACCGATGCTCGCTCGCTCCGCTCGCTCGTAAAAATCTAGTCCAACCTCACAACCGATCCCACACGTTCGCAAATTTGAAATATGTCGCCACCATATCGAATAATGAACGCAAGATGGATTGGTTTTAGGTTAGGCTATAGTTTTCGAGCGAGCGCCGCGAGCGAGAGACGCGTATAGGTGTGTCATAAACCAACGGTTTGGCACATACGGACATTGAAATATTCGCACCAGCCCGAGGAGCCGGAAGTATTTATCCTAATGCCTACCGACACATGTTTACAGTTTATGAATAGTTTCACATAAATAGTACTATTTCCTCATAGTACAGTGCAATGTGATGTCCGAAATGGCTGACAAAATTAGGTAATAACACGAAATATATGGAAGGCAATATAAGGTATATGTATAGCTTGGAAATTGTGACCGTTGCTCGCTCGATCCGCTCGCTCGGAAAAATCTAGTCCAACCTCACAACCGATCCCACACGATCGCAAATTTGAAATATGTCGCCACCATATCGAATAATGAACGGAAGATGGATTGGTTTTAGGTTAGGCTATAGCTTTCGTGCGAGCGCAGCGAACGAGAGACGCGTAAAGGTGTGTCACAAACCATCGGTTTGGCACATACGGACATTGATATATTCGCACCAGCCCGAGGAGCCGGAAGTCTTTATCCTATTGCCTACCGACACATGTTTACAGTTTATGAATAGTTTCACATAAATAGTACTATTTCCTCATAGTACAGTGCAATGTGATGTCCGAAATGGCTGACAAAATTAGGTAATAACACGAAATATATGGAAGGCAATATAAGGTATATGTATAGCTTGGAAATTGTGACCGTTGCTCGCTCTCTCCGCTCGCTCCTAAAAATCTAGTCCAACCTCACAACCGATCCCACACGTTCGCAAATTTGAAGTATGTCGCCACCATATCGAATAATGAACGGAAGATGGATTGGTTTTAGGTTAGGCTATAGCTTTCGTGCGAGTGCAGCGAACGAGAGACGCGTAAAGGTGTGTCACAAACCATCGGTTTGGCACATACGGACATTGATATATTCGCACCAGCCCGAGGAACCGGAAGTCTTTATCCTATTGCCTTCTGACAAATGTTTACGGTTTACCAATAGTTTCACATAATTAGTACCGTTTCCTCATAGTACAGTGCAACGTGATGTCCGAAATGGCTGACAAAATTAGGTACAAGCACGAAATATATGCAAGACAATATATGGTATATGTATAGCTTGGAAATTGTGACCGTTGCTCGCTCGCTCCGCTCGCTCATAAAAATCTAGTCCAACCCCACAACCGATCCGACACGTTCGCAAATTTGAAACATGTCGCCATCATATCGAATAATGAACGCAAGATGGATTGGTTTTAGGTTAGGCTATAGTTTTCGAGCGAGCGCCGCGAGCGAGAGACGCGTATAGGTGTGTCATAAACCAACGGTTTGGCACATACGGACATTGAAATATTCGCACCAGCCCGAGGAGCCGGAAGTATTTATCCTATTGCCTACCGACACATGTTTACAGTTTATGAATAGTTTCACATAAATAGTACTATTTCCTCATAGTACAGTGCAATGTGATGTCCGAAATGGCTGACAAAATTAGGTAATAACACGAAATATACGGAAGGCAATATAAGGTATATGTATAGCTTGGAAATTGTGACCGTTGCTCGCTCGCTCCGCTCGCTCGTAAAAATCTAGTCCAACCTCACAACCGATCCCACACGTTCGCAAATTTGAAATATGTCGCCACCATATCGAATAATGAACGGAAGATGGATTGGTTTTAGGTTAGGCTATAGCTTTCGTGCGAGCGCAGCGAACGATAGACGCGTAAAGGTGTGTCACAAACCAACGGTTTGGCACATACGGACATTGAAATATTCGCACCAGCCCGAGGAGCCGGAAGTCTTTATCCTATTGCCTTCTGACAAATGTTTACGGTTTACCAATAGTTTCACATAATTAGTACCGTTTCCTCATAGTAAAGTGCAACGTGATGTCCGAAATGGCTGACAAAATTAGGTAATAACACGAAATATATGGAAGGCAATATAAGGTATATGTATAGCTTGGAAATTGTGACCGTTGCTCGCTCGCTCCGCTCGCTCGTAAAAATCTAGTCCAACCCCACAACCGATCCGACACGTTCGCAAATTTGATACATGTCGCCATCATATCGAATAATGAACGCAAGATGGATTGGTTTTAGGTTAGGCTATAGTTTTCGAGCGAGCGCCGCGAGCGAGAGACGCGTATAGGTGTGTCATAAACCAACGGTTTGGCACATACGGACATTGAAATATTCGCACCAGCCCGAGGAGCCGGAAGTATTTATCCTATTGCCTACCGACACATGTTTACAGTTTATGAATAGTTTCACATAAATAGTACTATTTCCTCATAGTACAGTGCAATGAGATGTCCGAAATGGCTGACAAAATTAGGTACAAGCACGAAATATGTGCAAGACAATATATGGTATATGTATAGCTTGGAAATTGTGACCGTTGCTCAGTCGCTCCGCTCGCTCGTAAAAATCTAGTCCAACCTCACAACCGATCCCACACGTTCGCAAATTTGAAATATGTCGCCACCATATCGAATAATGAACGGAAGATGGATTGGTTTTAGGTTAGGCTATAGCTTTCGTGCGAGCGCAGCGAACGACAGACGCGTAAAGGTGTGTCACAAACCATCGGTTTGGCACATACGGACATTGATATATTCGCACCAGCCCGAGGAACCGGAAGTCTTTATCCTATTGCCTTCTGACAAATGTTTACGGTTTACCAATAGTTTCACATAATTAGTTCCGTTTCCTCATAGTTCAGTGCAACGTGATGTCCGAAATGGCTGACAAAATTAGGTAATAACACGAAATATATGGAAGGCAATATAAGGTATATGTATAGCTTGGAAATTGTGACCGTTGCTCGCTCGCTCCGCACGCTCGTAAAAATCTAGTCCAACCCCACAACCGATCCGACACGTTCGCAAATTTGAAATATGTCGCCATCATATCGAATAATGAACGCAAGATGGATTGGTTTTAGGTTAGGCTATAGTTTTCGAGCAAGCGCAGCGAGCGAGAGACGCGTATAGGTGTGTCATAAACCAACGGTTTGGCACATACGGACATTGAAATATTGGCACCAGCCCGAGGAGCCGGAAGTATTTATCCTATTGCCTACCGACACATGTTTACAGTTTATGAATAGTTTCACATAAATAGTACTATTTCCTCATAGTACAGTGCAATGTGATGTCCGAAATGGCTGACAAAATTAGGTAATAACACGAAATATATGGAAGGCAATATAAGGTATATGTATAGCTTGGAAATTGTGACCGTTGCTCCCTCGCTCCGCTCGCTCGTAAAAATCTAGTCCAACCTCACAACCGATCCCACACGTTCGCAAATTTGAAATATGTCGCCACCATATCGAATAATGAACGGAAGATGGATTGGTTTTAGGTTGGGCTATAGCTTTCGTGCGAGTGCAGCGAACGAGAGACGCGTAAAGGTGTGTCACAAACCATCGGTTTGGCACATACGGACATTGATATATTCGCACCAGCCCGAGGAGCCGGAAGTCTTTATCCTATTGCCTTCTGACAAATGTTCACGGTTTACCAATAGTTTCACATAATTAGTACCGTTTCCTCATAGTACAGTGCAACGTGATGTCCGAAATGGCTGACAAAATTAGGTAATAACACGATATATATGGAAGGCAATATAAGGTATATGTATAGCTTGGAAATTGTGACCGTTGCTCGCTCGCTCCGCTCGCTCGTAAAAATCTAGTCCAACCCCACAACCGATCCGACACGTTCGCAAATTTGAAATATGTCGCCATCATATCGAATAATGAACGCAAGATGGATTGGTTTTAGGTTAGGCTATAGTTTTCGAGCGAGCGCCGCGAGCGAGAGACGCGTAAAGGTGTGTCATAAACCAACGGTTTGGCACATACGGACATTGAAATATTCGCACCTGCCCGAGGAGCCGGAAGTCTTTATCCTATTGCCTTCTGACAAATGTTTACGGTTCACCAATAGTTTCACATAATTAGTACCGTTTCCTCATAGTACAGTGCAACGTGATGTCCGAAATGGCTGACAAAATTAGGTACAAGCACGAAATATATGCAAGACAATATATGGTATATGTATAGCTTGGAAATTGTGACCGTTGCTCGCTCGCTCCGCTCGCTCGTAAAAATCTAGTCCAACCCCACAACCGATCCGACACGTTCGCAAATTTGAAACATGTCGCCATCATATCGAATAATGAACGCAAGATGGATTGGTTTTAGGTTAGGCTATAGTTTTCGAGCGAGCGCCGCGAGCAAGAGACGCGCATAGGTGTGTCATAAACCAACGGTTTGGCACATACGGACATTGAAATATTCGCACCAGCCCGAGGAGCCGGAAGTATTTATCCTATTGCCTACCGACACATGTTTACAGTTTATGAATAGTTTCACATAAATAGTACTATTTCCTCATAGTACAGTGCAATGTGATGTCCGATGTGGCTGACAAAATTAGGTAATAACACGAAATATATGGAAGGCAATGTAAGGTATATGTATAGCTTGGAAATTGTGACCGTTGCTCCCTCGCTCCGCTCGCTCGTAAAAATCTAGTCCAACCTCACAACCGATCCCACACGTTCGCAAATTTGAAATATGTCGCCACCATATAGAATAATGAACGGAAGATGGATTGGTTTTAGGTTAGGCTATAGCTTTCGTGCGAGCGCAGCGAACGACAGACGCGTAAAGGTGTGTCACAAACCATCGGTTTGGCACATACGGACCTTGATATATTCGCACCAGCCCGAGGAGCCGGAAGTCTTTATCCTATTATCTTCAGACAAATGTTTACGGGTTACCAATAGTTTCACATAATTAGTACCGTTTTCTCATAGTACAGTGCAACGTGATGTCCGAAATGGCTGACAAAATTAGGTACAAGCACGAAATATATGCAAGACAATACATGGTATATGTATAGCTTGGAAATTGTGACCGTTGCTCGCTCGCTCCGCTCGCTCGAAAAAATCTAGTCCAACCTCACAACCGATCCGACACGTTCGCAAATTTGAAATATGTCGCCATCATATCGAATAATGAACGCAAGATGGATTGGTTTTAGGTTAGGCTATAGTTTTCGAGCGAGCGCCGCGAGCGAGAGATGCGTATAGGTGTGTCATAAACCAACGGTTTGGCACATACGGACATTGAAATATTCGCACCAGCCCGAGGAGCCGGAAGTATTTATCTTATTGCCTACCGACACATGTTTACAGTTTATGAATAGTTTCACATAAATAGTACTATTTCCTCATAGTACAGTGCAATGTGATGTCCGAAATGGCTGACAAAATTAGGTAATAACACGAAATATATGGAAGGCAATATAAGGTATATGTATAGCTTGGAAATTGTGACCGTTGCTCGCTCGCTCCGCTCGCTCGTAAAAATCTAGTCCAACCTCACAACCGATCCCACACGTTCGCAAATTTGAAATATGTCGCCACCATATCGAATAATGAACGGAAGATGGATTGGTTTTAGGTTTAGGCTATAGCTTTCGTGCGAGCGCAGCGAACGAGAGACGCGTAAAGGTGTGTCACAAACCATCGGTTTGGCACATACGGACATTGAATATATTCGCACCAGCCCGAGGAGCCGGAGGTCTTTATCCTATTGCCTTCTGACAAATGTTTACGGTTTACCAATAGTTTCACATAATTAGTACCGTTTCCTCATAGTACAGTGCAACGTGATGTCCGCAATGGCTGACAAAATTAGGTACAAGCACGAAATATATGCAAGACAATATATGGTATATGTATAGCTTGGAAATTGTGACCGTTGCTCGCTCGCTCCGCTCGCTCGTAAAAATCTAGTCCAACCCCACAACCGATCCGACACGTTCGCAAATTGAAACATGTCGCCATCATATCGAATAATGAACGCAAGATGGATTGGTTTTAGGTTAGGCTATAGTTTTCGAGCGAGCGCCGCGGGCGAGAGACGCGTATCGGTGTGTCATAAACCAACGGTTTGGCACATACGGACATTGAATATTCGCACCAGCCCGAGGAGCCGGAAGTATTTATCCTATTGCCTACCGACACATGTTTACAGTTTATGAATAGTTTCACATAAATAGTACTATTTCCTCATAGTACAGTGCAATGTGATGTCCGAAATGGCTGACAAAATTAGGTAATAACACGAAAAAATGGAAGGCAATATAAGGGTATGTGTATAGCTTGGAAATTGTGACCGTTGCTCGCTCGCTCCGCTCGCTCGTAAAAATCTAGTCCAACCCCACAACCGATCCGACACGTTCGCAAATTTGAAATATGTCGCCATCATATCGAATAATGAACGCAAGATGGATTGGTTTTAGATTAGGCTATAGTTTTCGAGCGAGCCGCCGCGAGCGAGAGACGCGTAAAGGTGTGTCATAAACCAACGGTTTGCACATACGGACATTGAAATATTCGCACCTGCCCGAGGAGCCGGAAGTCTTTATCCTATTGCCTTCTGACAAATGTTTACGGTTCACCAATAGTTTCACATAATTAGTACCGTTTCCTCATAGTACAGTGCAACGTGATGTCCGAAATGGCTGACAAAATTAGGTACAAGCACGAAATATATGCAAGACAATATATGGTATATGTATAGCTTGGAAATTGTGACCGTTGCTCGCTCGCTCCGCTCGCTCGTAAAAATCTAGTCCAACCCCACAACCGATCCGACACGTTCGCAAATTTGAAACATGTCGCCATCATATCGAATAATGAACGCAAGATGGATTGGTTTTAGGTTAGGCTATAGTTTTCGAGCGAGCGCCGCGAGCAAGAGACGCGCATAGGTGTGTCATAAACCAACGGTTTGGCACATACGGACATTGAAATATTCGCACCAGCCCGAGGAGCCGGAAGTATTTATCCTATTGCCTACCGACACATGTTTACAGTTTATGAATAGTTTCACATAAATAGTACTATTTCCTCATAGTACAGTGCAATGTGATGTCCGATGTGGCTGACAAAATAGGTAATAACACGAAATATATGGAAGGCAATGTAAGGTATATGTATAGCTTGGAAATTGTGGACCGTTGCTCCCTCGCTCCGCTCGCTCGTAAAAATCTAGTCCAACCTCACAACCGATCCCACACGTTCGCAAATTTGAAATATGTCGCCACCATATAGAATAATGAACGGAAGATGGATTGGTTTTAGGTTAGGCTATAGCTTTCGTGCGAGCGCAGCGAACGACAGACGCGTAAAGGTGTGTCACAAACCATCGGTTTGGCACATACGGACCTTGATATATTCGCACCAGCCCGAGGAGCCGGAAGTCTTTATCCTATTATCTTCAGACAAATGTTTACGGGTTACCAATAGTTTCACATAATTAGTACCGTTTTCTCATAGTACAGTGCAACGTGATGTCCGAAATGCTGACAAAATAGGTACAAGCACGAAATATATGCAAGACAATACATGGTATATGTATAGCTTGGAAATTGTGACCGTTGCTCGCTCGCTCCGCTCGCTCGAAAAAATCTAGTCCAACCTCACAACCGATCCGACACGTTCGCAAATTTGAAATATGTCGCCATCATATCGAATAATGAACGCAAGATGGATTGGTTTTAGGTTAGGCTATAGTTTTCGAGCGAGCGCCGCGAGCGAGAGATGCGTATAGGTGTGTCATAAACCAACGGTTGGCACATACGGACATTGAAATATTCGCACCAGCCCGAGGAGCCGGAAGTATTTATCTTATTGCCTACCGACACATGTTTACAGTTTATGAATAGTTTCACATAAATAGTACTATTTCCTCATAGTACAGTGCAATGTGATGTCCGAAATGGCTGACAAAATTAGGTAATAACACGAAATATATGGAAGGCAATATAAGGTATATGTATAGCTTGGAAATTGTGACCGTTGCTCGCTCGCTCCGCTCGCTCGTAAAAATCTAGTCCAACCTCACAACCGATCCCACACGTTCGCAAATTTGAAATATGTCCCCACCATATCGAATAATGAACGCAAGATGGATTGGTTTTAGGTTAGGCTATAGTTTTCGAGCGAGCGCCGCGAGCGAGAGACGCGTATAGGTGTGTCATAAACCAACGGTTTGGCACATACGGACATTGAAATATTCGCACCAGCCCGAGGAGCCGGAAGTATTTATCCTAATGCCTACCGACACATGTTTACAGTTTATGAATAGTTTCACATAAATAGTACTATTTCCTCATAGTACAGTGCAATGTGATGTCCGAAATGGCTGTCAAAATTAGGTAATAACACGAAATATATGGAAGGCAATATAAGGTATATGTATAGCTTGGAAATTGTGACCGTTGCTCGCTCGCTCCGCTCGCTCGGAAAAATCTAGTCCAACCTCACAACCGATCCCACACGTTCGCAAATTTGAAATATGTCGCCACCATATCGAATAATGAACGGAAGATGGATTGGTTTTAGGTTAGGCTATAGCTTTCGTGCGAGCGCAGCGAACGAGAGACGCGTAAAAGTGTGTCACAAACCATCGGTTTGGCACATACGGACATTGATATATTCGCACCAGCCCGAGGAGCCGGAAGTCTTTATCCTATTGCCTTCTGACAAATGTTTACGGTTTACCAATAGTTTCACATAATTAGTACCGTTTCCTCATAGTACAGTGCAACGTGATGTCCGAAATGGCTGACAAAATTAGGTACAAGCACGAAATATATGCAAGACAATATATGGTATATGTATAGCTTGGAAATTGTGACCGTTGCTCGCTCGCTCAGCTCGCTCGTAAAAATCTAGTCCAACCCCACAACCGATCCGACACGTTCGCAAATTTGATACATGTCGCCATCATATCGAATAATGAACGCAAGATGGATTGGTTTTAGGTTAGGCTATAGTTTTCGAGCGAGCGCCGCGAGCGAGAGACGCGTATAGGTGTGTCATAAACCAACGGTTTGGCACATACGGACATTGAAATATTCGCACCAGCCCGAGGAGCCGGAAGTATTTATCCTATTGCCTACCGACACATGTTTACAGTTTATGAATAGTTTCACATAAATAGTACTATTTCCTCATAGTACAGTGCAATGTGATGTCCGAAATGGCTGACAAAATTAGGTAATAACACGAAATATATGGAAGGCAATATAAGGTATATGTATAGCTTGGAAATTGTGACCGTTGCTCGCTCGCTCCGCTCGCTCGTAAAAATCTAGTCCAACCTCACAACCGATCCCACACGTTCGCAAATTTGAAATATGTCCCCACCATATCGAATAATGAACGCAAGATGGATTGGTTTTAGGTTAGGCTATAGTTTTCGAGCGAGCGCCGCGAGCGAGAGACGCGTATAGGTGTGTCATAAACCAACGGTTTGGCACATACGGACATTGAAATATTCGCACCAGCCCGAGGAGCCGGAAGTATTTATCCTAATGCCTACCGACACATGTTTACAGTTTATGAATAGTTTCACATAAATAGTACTATTTCCTCATAGTACAGTGCAATGTGATGTCCGAAATGGCTGTCAAAATTAGGTAATAACACGAAATATATGGAAGGCAATATAAGGTATATGTATAGCTTGGAAATTGTGACCGTTGCTCGCTCGCTCCGCTCGCTCGGAAAAATCTAGTCCAACCTCACAACCGATCCCACACGTTCGCAAATTTGAAATATGTCGCCACCATATCGAATAATGAACGGAAGATGGATTGGTTTTAGGTTAGGCTATAGCTTTCGTGCGAGCGCAGCGAACGAGAGACGCGTAAAAGTGTGTCACAAACCATCGGTTTGGCACATACGGACATTGATATATTCGCACCAGCCCGAGGAGCCGGAAGTCTTTATCCTATTGCCTTCTGACAAATGTTTACGGTTTACCAATAGTTTCACATAATTAGTACCGTTTCCTCATAGTACAGTGCAACGTGATGTCCGAAATGGCTGACAAAATTAGGTACAAGCACGAAATATATGCAAGACAATATATGGTATATGTATAGCTTGGAAATTGTGACCGTTGCTCGCTCGCTCAGCTCGCTCGTAAAAATCTAGTCCAACCCCACAACCGATCCGACACGTTCGCAAATTTGATACATGTCGCCATCATATCGAATAATGAACGCAAGATGGATTGGTTTTAGGTTAGGCTATAGTTTTCGAGCGAGCGCCGCGAGCGAGAGACGCGTATAGGTGTGTCATAAACCAACGGTTTGGCACATACGGACATTGAAATATTCGCACCAGCCCGAGGAGCCGGAAGTATTTATCCTATTGCCTACCGACACATGTTTACAGTTTATGAATAGTTTCACATAAATAGTACTATTTCCTCATAGTACAGTGCAATGTGATGTCCGAAATGGCTGACAAAATTAGGTAATAACACGAAATATATGGAAGGCAATATAAGGTATATGTATAGCTTGGAAGTTGTGACCGTTGCTCGCTCGCTCCGCTCGCTCGTAAAAATCTAGTCCAACCTCACAACCGATCCCACACGTTCGCAAATTTGAAATATGTCGCCACCATATCGAATAATGAACGGAAGATGGATTGGTTTTAGGTTAGGCTATAGCTTTCGTGCGAGCGCAGCGAACGAGAGACGCGTAAAGGTGTGTCACAAACCATCGGTTTGGCACATACGGACATTGATATATTCGCACCAGCCCGAGGAGCCGGAAGTCTTTATCCTATTGCCTTCTGACAAATGTTTACGGTTTACCAATAGATTCACATAATTAGTACCGTTTCCTCATAGTACAGTGCAACGTGATGTCCGAAATGGCTGACAAAATTAGGTACAAGCACGAAATATATGCAAGACAATATATGGTATATGTATAGCTTGGAAATTGTGACCGTTGCTCAGTCGCTCCGCTCGCTCGTAAAAATCTAGTCCAACCTCACAACCGATCCCACACGTTCGCAAATTTGAAATATGTCGCCACCATATCGAATAATGAACGGAAGATGGATTGGTTTTAGGTTAGGCTATAGCTTTCGTGCGAGCGCAGCGAACGATAGACGCGTAAAGGTGTGTCACAAACCAACGGTTTGGCACATACGGACATTGAAATATTCGCACCAGCCCGAGGAGCCGGAAGTCTTTATCCTATTGCCTTCTGACAAATGTTTACGGTTTACCAATAGTTTCACATAAATAGTACTATTTCCTCATAGTACAGTGCAATGTGATGTCCGAAATGGCCGACAAAATTAGGTAATAACACGAAATATGCGGAAGGCAATATAAGGTATATGTATAGCTTGGAAATTGTGACCGTTGCTCGCTCGCTCCGCTCGCTCGTAAAAATCTAGTCCAACCTCACAACCGATCCCACACGTTCGCAAATTTGAAATATGTCGCCACCATATCGAATAATGAACGCAAGATGGATTGGTTTTAGGTTAGGCTATAGCTTTCGTGCGAGTGCAGCGAACGAGGGACGCGTAAAGGTGTGTCACAAACCATCGGTTTGGCACATACGGACATTGATATATTCGCACCAGCCCGAGGAACCGGAAGTCTTTATCCTATTGCCTTCTGACAAATGTTTACGGTTTACCAATAGTTTCACATAATTAGTGCCGTTTCCTCATAGTTCAGTGCAACGTAATGTCCGAAATGGCTGACAAAATTAGGTAATAACACGAAATATATGGAAGGCAATATAAGGTATATGTATAGCTTGGAAATTGTGACCGTTGCTCGCTCGCTCCGCACGCTCGTAAAAATCTAGTCCAACCCCACAACCGATCCGACACGTTCGCAAATTTGATACATGTCGCCATCATATCGAATAATGAACGCAAGATGGATTGGTTTTAGGTTAGGCTATAGTTTTCGAGCGAGCGCCGCGAGCGAGAGACGCGTATAGGTGTGTCATAAACCAACGGTTTGGCACATACGGACATTGAAATATTCGCACCAGCCCGAGGAGCCGGAAGTATTTATCCTATTGCCTACCGACACATGTTTGCAGTTTATGAATAGTTTCACATAAATAGTACTATTTCCTCATAGTACAGTGCAATGTGATGTCCGAAATGGCTGACAAAATTAGGTAATAACACGAAATATATGGAAGGCAATATAAGGTATATGTATAGCTTGGAAATTGTGACCGTTGCTCGCTCGCTCCGCTCGCTCGTAAAAATCGAGTCCAACCCCACAACCGATCCCACACGTTCGCAAATTTGAAATATGTCGCCACCATATCGAATAATGAACGCAAGATGGATTGGTTTTAGGTTAGGCTATAGTTTTCGAGCGAGCGCCGCGAGCGAGAGACGCGTATAGGTGTGTCATAAACCAACGGTTTGGCACATACGGACATTGAAATATTCGCACCAGCCCGAGGAGCCGGAAGTCTTTATCCTATTGCCTTCTGACAAATGTTTACGGTTTACCAATAGTTTCACATAATTAGTACCGTTTCCTCATAGTACAGTGCAACGTGATGTCCGAAATGGCCGACAAAATTAGGTAATAACACGAAATATGCGGAAGGCAATATAAGGTATATGTATAGCTTGGAAATTGTGACCGTTGCTCGCTCGCTCCGCTCGCTCGTAAAAATCTAGTCCAACCTCACAACCGATCCAACACGTTCGCAAATTTGAAATATGTCGCCACCATATCGAATAATGAACGCAAGATGGATTGGTTTTAGGTTAGGCTATAGCTTTCGTGCGAGTGCAGCGAACGAGGGACGCGTAAAGGTGTGTCACAAACCATCGGTTTGGCACATACGGACATTGATATATTCGCACCAGCCCGAGGAACCGGAAGTCTTTATCCTATTGCCTTCTGACAAATGTTTACGGTTTACCAATAGTTTTCACATAATTAGTGCCGTTTCCTCATAGTTCAGTGCAACGTAATGTCCGAAATGGCTGACAAAATTAGGTAATAACACGAAATATATGGAAGGCAATATAAGGTATATGTATAGCTTGGAAATTGTGACCGTTGCTCGCTCGCTCCGCACGCTCGTAAAAATCTAGTCCAACCCCACAACCGATCCGACACGTTCGCAAATTTGATACATGTCGCCATCATATCGAATAATGAACGCAAGATGGATTGGTTTTAGGTTAGGCTATAGTTTTCGAGCGAGCGCCGCGAGCGAGAGACGCGTATAGGTGTGTCATAAACCAACGGTTTGGCACATACGGACATTGAAATATTCGCACCAGCCCGAGGAGCCGGAAGTATTTATCCTATTGCCTACCGACACATGTTTGCAGTTTATGAATAGTTTCACATAAATAGTACTATTTCCTCATAGTACAGTGCAATGTGATGTCCGAAATGGCTGACAAAATTAGGTAATAACACGAAATATATGGAAGGCAATATAAGGTATATGTATAGCTTGGAAATTGTGACCGTTGCTCGCTCGCTCCGCTCGCTCGTAAAAATCGAGTCCAACCCCACAACCGATCCCACACGTTCGCAAATTTGAAATATGTCGCCACCATATCGAATAATGAACGCAAGATGGATTGGTTTTAGGTTAGGCTATAGTTTTCGAGCGAGCGCCGCGAGCGAGAGACGCGTATAGGTGTGTCATAAACCAACGGTTTGGCACATACGGACATTGAAATATTCGCACCAGCCCGAGGAGCCGGAAGTCTTTATCCTATTGCCTTCTGACAAATGTTTACGGTTTACCAATAGTTTCACATAATTAGTACCGTTTCCTCATAGTACAGTGCAACGTGATGTCCGAAATGGCTGACAAAATTAGGTAATAACACGAAATATATGGAAGGCAATATAAGGTATATGTATAGCTTGGAAATTGTGACCGTTGCTCGCTCGCTCCGCTCGCTCGTAAAAATCTAGTCCAACCCCACAACCGATCCGACACGTTCGCAAATTTGAAATATGTCGCCATCATATCGAATAATGAACGCAAGATGGATTGGTTTTAGGTTAGGCTATAGTTTTCGAGCGAGCGCCGCGAGCGAGAGACGCGTAAAGGTGTGTCATAAACCAACGGTTTGGCACATACGGACATTGAAATATTCGCACCAGCCTGTGGAGCCGGAAGTATTTATCCTATTGCCTACCGACACATGTTTACAGTTTATGAATAGTTTCACATAAATAGTACTATTTCCTCATAGTACAGTGCAATGTGATGTCCGAAATGGCTGACAAAATTAGGTAATAACACGAAATATACGGAAGGCAATATAAGGTATATGTATAGCTTGGAAATTGTGACCGTTGCTCGCTCGCTCCGCTCGCTCGTAAAAATCTAGTCCAACCTCACAACCGATCCCACACGTTCGCAAATTTGAAATATGTCGCCACCATATCGAATAATGAACGCAAGATGGATTGGTTTTAGGTTAGGCTATAGTTTTCGAGCGAGAGACGCGTATAGGTGTGTCATAAACCAACGGTTTGGCACATACGGACATTGAAATATTCGCACCAGCCCGAGGAGCCGGAAGTCTTTATCCTATTGCCTTCTGACAAATGTTTACGGTTTACCAATAGTTTCACATAATTAGTACCGTTTCCTCATAGTACAGTGCAACGTTATGTCCGAAATGGCTGACAAAATTAGGTAATAACACGAAATATATGGAAGGCAATATAAGGTATATGTATAGCTTGGAAATTGTGACCGTTGCTCGCTCGCTCCGCTCGCTCGTAAAAATCTAGTCCAACCTCACAACCGATCCCACACGTTCGCAAATTTGAAATATGTCGCCACCATATCGAATAATGAACGGAAGATGGATTGGTTTTAGGTTAGGCTATAGCTTTCGTGCGAGTGCAGCGAACGAGAGACGCGTAAAGGTGTGTCACAAACCATCGGTTTGGCACATACGGACATTGATATATGCGCACCAGCCCGAGGAACCGGAAGTCTTTATCCTATTGCCTTCTGACAAATGTTTACGGTTTACCAATAGTTTCACATAATTAGTACCGTTTCCTCATATTACAGTGCAACGTGATGTCCGAAATGGCTGACAAAATTAGGTAATAACACGATATATATGGAAGGCAATATAAGGTATATGTATAGCTTGGAAATTGTGACCGTTGCTCGCTCGCTCCGCTCGCTCGTAAAAATCTAGTCCAACCCCACAACCGATCCGACACGTTCGCAAGTTTGAAATATGTCGCCATCATATCGAATAGTGAACGCAAGATGGATTGGTTTTAGGTTAGGCTATAGTTTTCGAGCGAGCGCCGCGAGCGAGAGACGCGTAAAGGTGTGTCATAAACCAACGGTTTGGCACATACGGACATTGAAATATTCGCACCAGCCCGAGGAGCCGGAAGTATTTATCCTAATGCCTACCGACACATGTTTACAGTTTATTAATAGTTTCACATAAATAGTACTATTTCCTCATAGTACAGTGCAATGTGATGTCCGAAATGGCTGACAAAATTAGGTAATAACACGAAATATATGGAAGGCAATATAAGGAATATGTATAGCTTGGAAATTGTGACCGTTGCTCGCTCGATCCGCTCGCTCGGAAAAATCTAGTCCAACCTCACAACCGATCCCACACGTTCGCAAATTTGAAATATGTCGCCACCATATCGAATAATGAACGGAAGATGGATTGGTTTTAGGTTAGGCTATAGCTTTCGTGCGAGCGCAGCGAACGAGAGACGCGTAAAGGTGTGTCACAAACCATCGGTTTGGCACATACGGACATTGATATATTCGCACCAGCCCGAGGAGCCGGAAGTCTTTATCCTATTGCCTTCTGACAAATGTTTACGGTTTACCAATAGTTTCACATAATTAGTACCGTTTCCTCATAGTACAGTGCAACGTGATGTCCGAAATGGCTGACAAAATTAGGTACAAGCACGAAATATATGCAAGACAATATATGGTATATGTATAGCTTGGAAATTGTGACCGTTGCTCGCTCGCTCCGCTCGCTCGTAAAACTCTAGTCCAACCCCACAACCGATCCGACACGTTGGCAAATTTGATACATGTCGCCATCATATCGAATAATGAACGCAAGATGGATTGGTTTTAGGTTAGGCTATAGTTTTCAAGCGAGCGCCGCGAGCGAGAGACGCGTATCGGTGTGTCATAAACCAACGGTTTGGCACATACGGACATTGAAATATTCGCACCAGCCCGTGGAGCCGGAAGTATTTATCCTATTGCCTACCAACACATGTTTACAGTTTATGAATAGTTTCACATAAATAGTACTATTTCCTCATAGTACAGTGCAATGTGATGTCCGAAATGGCTGACAATATTAGGTAATAACACGAAATATATGGAAGGCAATATAAGGTATATGTATAGCTTGTAAATTGTGACCGTTGCTCGCTCGCTCCGCTCGCTCGTAAAAATCTAGTCCAACCCCACAACCGATCCGACACGTTCGCAAATTTGAAATATGTCGCCATCATATCGAATAATGAACGCAAGATGGATTGGTTTTAGGTTAGGCTATAGTTTTCGAGCGAGCGCCGCGAGCGAGAGACGCGTAAAGGTGTGTCATAAACCAACGGCTTGGCACATACGGACATTGAAATATTCGCACCAGCCCGTGGAGCCGGAACTATTTATCCTATTGCCTACCGACACATGTTTACATTTTATGAATAGTTTCACATAAATAGTACTATTTCCTCATAGTACAGTGCAATGTGATGTCCGAAATGGCTGACAAAATTAGGTAATAACACGAAATATACGGAAGGCAATATAAGGTATATGTATAGCTTGGAAATTGTGACCGTTGCTCGCTCGCTCCGCTCGCTCGTAAAAATCTAGTCCAACCTCACAACCGATCCCACACGTTCGCAAATTTGAAATATGTCGCCACCATATCGAATAATGAACGGAAGATGGATTGGTTTTAGGTTAGGCTATAGTTTTCGAGCGAGAGACGCGTAAAGGTGTGTCATAAACCAACGGCTTGGCACATACGGACATTGAAATATTCGCACCAGCCCGAGGAGCCGGAAGTCTTTATCCTATTGCCTTCTGACAAATGTTTACGGTTTACCAATAGTTTCACATAATTAGTACCGTTTCCTCATAGTACAGTGCAACGTTATGTCCGAAATGGCTGACAAAATTAGGTAATAACACGAAATATATGGAAGGCAATATAAGGTATATGTATAGCTTGTAAATTGTGACCGTTGCTCGCTCGCTCCGCTCGCTCGTAAAAATCTAGTCCAACCCCACAACCGATCCGACACGTTCGCAAATTTGAAATATGTCGCCATCATATCGAATAATGAACGCAAGATGGATTGGTTTTAGGTTAGGCTATAGTTTTCGAGCGAGCGCCGCGAGCGAGAGACGCGTAAAGGTGTGTCATAAACCAACGGCTTGGCACATACGGACATTGAAATATTCGCACCAGCCCGTGGAGCCGGAAGTATTTATCCTATTGCCTACCGACACATGTTTACATTTTATGAATAGTTTCACATAAATAGTACTATTTCCTCATAGTACAGTGCAATGTGATGTCCGAAATGGCTGACAAAATTAGGTAATAACACGAAATATACGGAAGGCAATATAAGGTATATGCATAGCTTGGAAATTGTGACCGTTGCTCGCTCGCTCCGCTCGCTCGTAAAAATCTAGTCCAACCTCACAACCGATCCCACACGTTCGCAAATTTGAAATATGTCGCCACCATATCGAATAATGAACGGAAGATGGATTGGTTTTAGGTTAGGCTATAGTTTTCGAGCGAGAGACGCGTATAGGTGTGTCATAAACCAACGGTTTGGCACATACGGACATTGAAATATTCGCACCAGCCCGAGGAGCCGGAAGACTTTATCCTATTGCCTTCTGACAAATGTTTACGGTTTACCAATAGTTTCACATAATTAGTACCGTTTCCTCATAGTACAGTGCAACGTTATGTCCGAAATGGCTGACAAAATTAGGTAATAACACGAAATATATGGAAGGCAATATAAGGTATATGTATAGCTTGGAAATTGTGACCGTTGCTCGCTCGCTCCGCTCGCTCGTAAAAATCTAGTCCAACCTCACAACCGATCCCACACGTTCGCAAATTTGAAATATGTCGCCACCATATCGAATAATGAACGGAAGATGGATTGGTTTTAGGTTAGGCTATAGCTTTCGTGCGAGTGCAGCGAACGAGAAACGCGTAAAGGTGTGTCACAAACCATCGGTTTGGCACATACGGACATTGATATATGCGCACCAGCCCGAGGAACCGGAAGTCTTTATCCTATTGCCTTCTGACAAATGTTTACGGTTTACCAATAGTTTCACATAATTAGTACCGTTTCCTCATATTACAGTGCAACGTGATGTCCGAAATGGCTGACAAAATTAGGTAATAACACGATATATATGGAAGGCAATATAAGGTATATGTATAGCTTGGAAATTGTGACCGTTGCTCGCTCGCTCCGCTCGCTCGTAAAAATCTAGTCCAACCCCACAACCGATCCGACACGTTCGCAAGTTTGAAATATGTCGCCATCATATCGAATAATGAACGCAAGATGGATTGGTTTTAGGTTAGGCTATAGTTTTCGAGCGAGCGCCGCGAGCGAGAGACGCGTAAAGGTGTGTCATAAACCAACGGTTTGGCACATACGGACATTGAAATATTCGCACCAGCCCGAGGAGCCGGAAGTATTTATCCTAATGCCTACCGACACATGTTTACAGTTTATTAATAGTTTCACATAAATAGTACTATTTCCTCATAGTACAGTGCAATGTGATGTCCGAAATGGCTGACAAAATTAGGTAATAACACGAAATATATGGAAGGCAATATAAGGAATATGTATAGCTTGGAAATTGTGACCGTTGCTCGCTCGATCCGCTCGCTCGGAAAAATCTAGTCCAACCTCACAACCGATCCCACACGTTCGCAAATTTGAAATATGTCGCCACCATATCGAATAATGAACGGAAGATGGATTGGTTTTAGGTTAGGCTATAGCTTTCGTGCGAGCGCAGCGAACGAGAGACGCGTAAAGGTGTGTCACAAACCATCGGTTTGGCACATACGGACATTGATATATTCGCACCAGCCCGAGGAGCCGGAAGTCTTTATCCTATTGCCTTCTGACAAATGTTTACGGTTTACCAATAGTTTCACATAATTAGTACCGTTTCCTCATAGTACAGTGCAACGTGATGTCCGAAATGGCTGACAAAATTAGGTACAAGCACGAAATATATGCAAGACAATATATGGTATATGTATAGCTTGGAAATTGTGACCGTTGCTCGCTCGCTCCGCTCGCTCGTAAAACTCTAGTCCAACCCCACAACCGATCCGACACGTTGGCAAATTTGATACATGTCGCCATCATATCGAATAATGAACGCAAGATGGATTGGTTTTAGGTTAGGCTATAGTTTTCGAGCGAGCGCCGCGAGCGAGAGACGCGTATCGGTGTGTCATAAACCAACGGTTTGGCACATACGGACATTGAAATATTCGCACCAGCCCGTGGAGCCGGAAGTATTTATCCTATCGCCTACCAACACATGTTTACAGTTTATGAATAGTTTCACATAAATAGTACTATTTCCTCATAGTACAGTGCAATGTGATGTCCGAAATGGCTGACAAAATTAGGTAATAACACGAAATATATGGAAGGCAATATAAGGTATATGTATAGCTTGGAAATTGTGACCGTTGCTCGCTCGCTCCGCTCGCTCGTAAAAATCTAGTCCAACCCCACAACCGATCCGACACGTTCGCAAATTTGAAATATGTCGCCATCATATCGAATAATGAACGCAAGATGGATTGGTTTTAGGTTAGGCTATAGTTTTCGAGCGAGCGCCGCGAGCGAGAGACGCGTAAAGGTGTGTCATAAACCAACGGCTTGGCACATACGGACATTGAAATATTCGCACCAGCCCGTGGAGCCGGAAGTATTTATCCTATTGCCTACCGACACATGTTTACATTTTATGAATAGTTTCACATAAATAGTACTATTTCCTCATAGTACAGTGCAATGTGATGTCCGAAATGGCTGACAAAATTAGGTAATAACACGAAATATACGGAAGGCAATATAAGGTATATGTATAGCTTGGAAATTGTGACCGTTGCTCGCTCGCTCCGCTCGCTCGTAAAAATCTAGTCCAACCTCACAACCGATCCCACACGTTCGCAAATTTGAAATATGTCGCCACCATATCGAATAATGAACGGAAGATGGATTGGTTTTAGGTTAGGCTATAGCTTTCGTGCGAGCGCAGCGAACGAGAGACGCGTAAAGGTGTGTCACAAACCATCGGTTTGGCACATACGGACATTGATATATTCGCACCAGCCCGAGGAGCCGGAAGTCTTTATCCTATTGCCTTCTGACAAATGTTTACGGTTTACCAATAGTTTCACATAATTAGTACCGTTTCCTCATAGTACAGTGCAACGTGATGTCCGAAATGGCTGACAAAATTAGGTACAAGCACGAAATATATGCAAGACAATATATGGTATATGTATAGCTTGGAAATTGTGACCGTTGCTCGCTCGCTCCGCTCGCTCGTAAAAATCTAGTCCAACCCCACAACCGATCCGACACGTTGGCAAATTTGTTACATGTCGCCATCATATCGAATAATGAACGCAAGATGGATTGGTTTTAGGATAGGCTATAGTTTTCGAGCGAGCGCCGCGAGCGAGAGACGCGTAAAGGTGTGTCATAAACCAACGGCTTGGCACATACGGACATTGAAATATTCGCACCAGCCCGTGGAGCCGGAAGTATTTATCCTATTGCCTACCGACACATGTTTACATTTTATGAATAGTTTCACATAAATAGTACTATTTCCTCATAGTACAGTGCAATGTGATGTCCGAAATGGCTGACAAAATTAGGTAATAACACGAAATATACGGAAGGCAATATAAGGTATATGTATAGCTTGGCAATTGTGACCGTTGCTCGCTCGCTCCGCTCGCTCGTAAAAATCTAGTCCAACCTCACAACCGATCCCACACGTTCGCAAATTTGAAATATGTCGCCACCATATCGAATAATGAACGCAAGATGGATTGGTTTTAGGTTAGGCTATAGCTTTCGTGCGAGCGCAGCGAACGAGAGACGCGTAAAGGTGTGTCACAAACCATCGGTTTGGCACATACGGACATTGATATATTCGCACCAGCCCGAGGAGCCGGAAGTCTTTATCCTATTGCCTTCTGACAAATGTTTACGGTTTACCAATAGTTTCACATAATTAGTACCGTTTCCTCATAGTACAGTGCAACGTGATGTCCGAAATGGCTGACAAAATTAGGTACAAGCACGAAATATATGCAAGACAATATATGGTATATGTATAGCTTGGAAATTGTGACCGTTGCTCGCTCGCTCCGCTCGCTCGTAAAAATCTAGTCCAACCCCACAACCGATCCGACACGTTGGCAAATTTGTTACATGTCGCCATCATATCGAATAATGAACGCAAGATGGATTGGTTTTAGGATAGGCTATAGTTTTCGAGCGAGCGCCGCGAGCGAGAGACGCGTATAGGTGTGTCATAAACCAACGGTTTGGCACATACGGACATTGAAATATTCGCACCAGCCCGAGGAGCCGGAAGTATTTATCCTAATGCCTACCGACACATGTTTACAGTTTATGAATAGTTTCACATAAATAGTACTATTTCCTCATAGTACAGTGCAATGTGATGTCCGAAATGGCTGACAAAATTAGGTAATAACACGAAATATATGGAAGGCAATATAAGGAATATGTATAGCTTGGAAATTGTGACCGTTGCTCGCTCGATCCGCTCGCTCGGAAAAATCTAGTCCAACCTCACAACCGATCCCACACGTTCGCAAATTTGAAATATGTCGCCACCATATCGAATAATGAACGGAAGATGGATTGGTTTTAGGTTAGGCTATAGCTTTCGTGCGAGCGCAGCGAACGAGAGACGCGTAAAGGTGTGTCACAAACCATCGGTTTGGCACATACGGACATTGATATATTCGCACAAGCCCGAGGAGCCGGAAGTCTTTATCCTATTGCCTTCTGACAAATGTTTACGGTTTACCAATAGTTTCACATAATTAGTACCGTTTCCTCATAGTACAGTGCAACGTGATGTCCGAAATGGCTGACAAAATTAGGTAATAACACGATATATATGGAAGGCAACATAAGGTATATGTATAGCTTGGAAATTGTGACCGTTGCTCGCTCGCTCCGCTCGCTCGTAAAAATCTAGTCCAACCCCACAACCGATCCGACACGTTCGCAAATTTGAAATATGTCGCCATCATATCGAATAATGAACGCAAGATGGATTGGTTTTAGATTAGGCTATAGTTTTCGAGCGAGCGCCGCGAGCGAGAGACGCGTAAAGGTGTGTCATAAACCAACGGTTTGGCACATACGGACATTGAAATATTCGCACCAGCCCGTGGAGCCGGAAGTATTTATCCTATTGCCTACCAACACATGTTTACAGTTTATGAATAGTTTCACATAAATAGTACTATTTCCTCATAGTACAGTGCAATGTGATGTCCGAAATGGCTGACAAAATTAGGTAATAACACGAAATATATGGAAGGCAATATAAGGTATATGTATAGCTTGGAAATTGTGACCGTTGCTCGCTCGCTCCGCTCGCTCGGAAAAATCTAGTCCAACCTCACAACCGATCCCACACGTTCGCAAATTTGAAATATGTCGCCACCATATCGAATAATGAACGGAAGATGGATTGGTTTTAGGTTAGGCTATAGCTTTCGTGCGAGCGCAGCGAACGAGAGACGCGTAAAGGTGTGTCACAAACCATCGGTTTGGCACATACGGACATTGATATATTCGCAACAGCCCGAGGAGCCGGAAGTCTTTATCCTATTGCCTTCTGACAAATGTTTACGGTTTACCAATAGTTTCACATAATTAGTACCGTTTCCTCATAGTACAGTGCAACGTGAAGTCCGAAATGGCTGACAAAATTAGGTACAAGCACGAAATATATGCAAGACAATATATGGTATATGTATAGCTTGGAAATTGTGACCGTTGCTCGCTCGCTCCGCTCGCTCGTAAAAATCTAGTCCAACCCCACAACCGATCCGACACGTTGGCAAATTTGATACATGTCGCCATCATATCGAATAATGAACGCAAGATGGATTGGTTTTAGGTTAGGCTATAGTTTTCGAGCGAGCGCCGCGAGCGAGAGACGCGTATAGGTGTGTCATAAACCAACGGTTTGGCACATACGGACATTGAAATATTCGCACCAGCCCGTGGAGCCGGAAGTATTTATCCTATTGCCTACCGACACATGTTTACAGTTTATGAATAGTTTCACATAAATAGTACTATTTCCTCATAGTACAGTGCAATGTGATGTCCGAAATGGCTGACAAAATTAGGTAATAACACGAAATATACGGAAGGCAATATAAGGTATATGTATAGCTTGGAAATTGTGACCGTTGCTCGCTCGCTCCGCTCGCTCGTAAAAATCTAGTCCAACCTCACAACCGATCCCACACGTTCGCAAATTTGAAATATGTCGCCACCATATCGAATAATGAACGGAAGATGGATTGGTTTTAGGTTAGGCTATAGCTTTCGTGCGAGCGCAGCGAACGATAGACGCGTAAAGGTGTGTCACAAACCAACGGTTTGGCACATACGGACATTGAAATATTCGCACCAGCCCGAGGAGCCGGAAGTCTTTATCCTATTGCCTTCTGACAAATGTTTACGGTTTACCAATAGTTTCACATAATTAGTACCGTTTCCTCATAGTAAAGTGCAACGTGATGTCCGAAATGGCTGACAAAATTAGGTAATAACACGAAATATATGGAAGGCAATATAAGGTATATGTATAGCTTGGAAATTGTGACCGTTGCTCGCTCGCTCCGCTCGCTCGTAAAAATCTAGTCCAACCCCACAACCGATCCGACACGTTCGCAAATTTGAAATATGTCGCCATCATATCGAATAATGAACGCAAGATGGATTGGTTTTAGGTTAGGCTATAGTTTTCGAGCAAGCGCAGCGAGCGAGAGACGCGTATAGGTGTGTCATAAACCAACGGTTTGGCACATACGGACATTGAAATATTGGCACCAGCCCGAGGAGCCGGAATTATTTATCCTATTGCCTACCGACACATGTTTACAGTTTATGAATAGTTTCACATAAATAGTACTATTTCCTCATAGTACAGTGCAATGTGATGTCCGAAATGGCTGACAAAATTAGGTAATAACACGAAATATATGGAAGGCAATATAAGGTATATGTATAGCTTGGAAATTGTGACCGTTGCTCGCTCTCTCCGCTCGCTCGTAAAAATCTAGTCCAACCTCACAACCGATCCCACACGTTCGCAAATTTGAAATATGTCGCCACCATATCGAATAATGAACGGAAGATGGATTGGTTTTAGGTTAGGCTATAGCTTTCTTGCGAGTGCAGCGAACGAGAGACGCGTAAAGGTGTGTCACAAACCATCGGTTTGGCACATACGGACATTGATATATTCGCACCAGCCCGAGGAACCGGAAGTCTTTATCCTATTGCCTTCTGACAAATGTTTACGGTTTACCAATAGTTTCACATAATTAGTACCGTTTCCTCATAGTACAGTGCAACGTGATGTCCGAAATGGCTGACAAAATTAGGTACAAGCACGAAATATATGCAAGACAATATATGGTATATGTATAGCTTGGAAATTGTGACCGTTGCTCGCTCGCTCCGCTCGCTCATAAAAATCTAGTCCAACCCCACAACCGATCCGACACGTTCGCAAATTTGAAACATGTCGCCATCATATCGAATAATGAACGCAAGATGGATTGGTTTTAGGTTAGGCTATAGTTTTCGAGCGAGCGCCGCGAGCGAGAGACGCGTATAGGTGTGTCATAAACCAACGGTTTGGCACATACGGACATTGAAATATTCGCACCAGCCCGAGGAGCCGGAAGTATTTATCCTATTGCCTACCGACGCATGTTTACAGTTTATGAATAGTTTCACATAAATAGTACTATTTCCTCATAGTACAGTGCAATGTGATGTCCGAAATGGCTGACAAAATTAGGTAATAACACGAAATATATGGAAGGCAATATAAGGTATATGTATAGCTTGGAAATTGTGACCGTTGCTCGCTCGCTCCGCTCGCTCGTAAAAATCTAGTCCAACCTCACAACCGATCCCACACGTTCACAAATTTGAAATATGTCGCCACCATATCGAATAATGAACGGAAGATGGATTGGTTTTAGGTTAGGCTATAGCTTTCGTGCGAGTGCAGCGAACGAGAGACGCGTAAAGGTGTGTCACAAACCATCGGTTTGGCACATACGGACATTGATATATTCGCACCAGCCCGAGGAACCGGAAGTCTTTATCCTATTGCCTTCTGACAAATGTTTACGGTTTACCAATAGTTTCACATAATTAGTACCGTTTCCTCATAGTACAGTGCAACGTGATGTCCGAAATGGCTGACAAAATTAGGTAATAACACGATATATATGGAAGGCAACATAAGGTATATGTATAGCTTGGAAATTGTGACCGTTGCTCGCTCGCTCCGCTCGCTCGTAAAAATCTAGTCCAACCCCACAACCGATCCGACACGTTCGCAAATTTGAAATATGTCGCCATCATATCGAATAATGAACGCAAGATGGATTGGTTTTAGATTAGGCTATAGTTTTCGAGCGAGCGCCGCGAGCGAGAGACGCGTAAAGGTGTGTCATAAACCAACGGTTTGGCACATACGGACATTGAAATATTCGCACCAGCCCGTGGAGCCGGAAGTATTTATCCTATTGCCTACCGACACATGTTTACAGTTTATGAATAGTTTCACATAAATAGTACTATTTCCTCATAGTACAGTGCAATGTGATGTCCGAAATGGCTGACAAAATTAGGTAATAACACGAAATATACGGAAGGCAATATAAGGTATATGTATAGCTTGGAAATTGTGACCGTTGCTCGCTCGCTCCGCTCGCTCGTAAAAATCTAGTCCAACCTCACAACCGATCCCACACGTTCGCAAATTTGAAATATGTCGCCACCATATCGAATAATGAACGCAAGATGGATTGGTTTTAGGTTAGGCTATAGTTTTCGAGCGAGCGCCGCGAGCGAGAGACGCGTATAGGTGTGTCATAAACCAACGGTTTGGCACATACGGACATTGAAATATTCGCACCAGCCCGAGGAGCCGGAAGTATTTATCCTAATGCCTACCGACACATGTTTACAGTTTATGAATAGTTTCACATAAATAGTACTATTTCCTCATAGTACAGTGCAATGTGATGTCCGAAATGGCTGACAAAATTAGGTAATAACACGAAATATATGGAAGGCAATATAAGGTATATGTATAGCTTGGAAATTGTGACCGTTGCTCGCTCGCTCCGCTCGGTCGGAAAAATCTAGTCCAACCTCACAACCGATCCCACACGTTCGCAAATTTGAAATATGTCGCCACCATATCGAATAATGAACGGAAGATGGATTGGTTTTAGGTTAGGCTATAGCTTTCGTGCGAGCGCAGCGAACGAGAGACGCGTAAAGGTGTGTCACAAACCATCGGTTTGGCACATACGGACATTGATATATTCGCACCAGCCCGAGGAGCCGGAAGTCTTTATCCTATTGCCTTCTGACAAATGTTTACGGTTTACCAATAGTTTCACATAATTAGTACCGTTTCCTCATAGTACAGTGCAACGTGATGTCCGAAATGGCTGACAAAATTAGGTACAAGCACGAAATATATGCAAGACAATATATGGTATATGTATAGCTTGGAAATTGTGACCGTTGCTCGCTCGCTCCGCTCGCTCGTAAAAATCTAGTCCAACCCCACAACCGATCCGACACGTTCGCAAATTTGAAATATGTCGCCATCATATCGAATTATGAACGCAAGATGGATTGGTTTTAGGTTAGGCTATAGTTTTCGAGCAAGCGCAGCGAGCGAGAGACGCGTATAGGTGTGTCATAAACCAACGGTTTGGCACATACGGACATTGAAATATTGGCACCAGCCCGAGGAGCCGGAAGTATTTATCCTATTGCCTACCGACACATGTTTACAGTTTATGAATAGTTTCACATAAATAGTACTATTTCCTCATAGTACAGTGCAATGTGATGTCCGAAATGGCTGACAAAATTAGGTAATAACACGAAATATACGGAAGGCAATATAAGGTATATGTATAGCTTGGAAATTGTGACCGTTGCTCGCTCGCTCCGCTCGCTCGTAAAAATCTAGTCCAACCTCACAACCGATCCCACACGTTCGCAAATTTGAAATATGTCGCCACCATATCGAATAATGAACGCAAGATGGATTGGTTTTAGGTTAGGCTATAGCTTTCGTGCGAGCGCAGCGAACGATAGACGCGTAAAGGTGTGTCACAAACCATCGGTTTCGCAGATACGGACATTGATATATTCGCACCAGCCCGAGGAATCGGAAGTCTTTATCCTATTGCCTTCTGACAAATGTTTACGGTTTACCAATAGTTTCACATAATTAGTTCCGTTTCCTCATAGTTCAGTGCAACGTGATGTCCGAAATGGCTGACAAAATTAGGTAATAACACGAAATATATGGAAGGCAATATAAGGTATATGTATAGCTTGGAAATTGTGACCGTTGCTCGCTCGCTCCGCACGCTCGTAAAAATCTAGTCCAACCCCACAACCGATCCGACACGTTCGCAAATTTGAAATATGTCGCCATCATATCGAATAATGAACGCAAGCTGGATTGGTTTTAGGTTAGGCTATAGTTTTCGAGCAAGCGCAGCGAGCGAGAGACGCGTATAGGTGTGTCATAAACCAACGGTTTGGCACATACGGACATTGAAATATTGGCACCAGCCCGAGGAGCCGGAAGTATTTATCCTATTGCCTACCGACACATGTTTACAGTTTATGAATAGTTTCACATAATTAGTACCGTTTCCTCATAGTACAGTGCAACGTGATGTCCGAAATGGCTGACAAAATTAGGTAATAACACGATATATATGGAAGGCAATATAAGGTATATGTATAGCTTGGAAATTGTGACCGTTGCTCGCTCGCTCCGCTCGCTCGTAAAAATCTAGTCCAACCTCACAACCGATCCCACACGTTCACAAATTTGAAATATGTCGCCACCATATCGAATAATGAACGGAAGATGGATTGGTTTTAGGTTAGGCTATAGCTTTCGTGCGAGTGCAGCGAACGAGAGACGCGTAAAGGTGTGTCACAAACCATCGGTTTGGCACATACGGACATTGATATATTCGCACCAGCCCGAGGAACCGGAAGTCTTTATCCTATTGCCTTCTGACAAATGTTTACGGTTTACCAATAGTTTCACATAATTAGTACCGTTTCCTCATAGTACAGTGCAACGTGATGTCCGAAATGGCTGACAAAATTAGGTAATAACACGATATATATGGAAGGCAATATAAGGTATATGTATAGCTTGGAAATTGTGACCGTTGCTCGCTCGCTCCGCTCGCTCGTAAAAATCTAGTCCAACCCCACAACCGATCCGACACGTTCGCAAATTTGAAATATGTCGCCATCATATCGAATAATGAACGCAAGATGGATTGGTTTTAGGTTAGGCTATAGTTTTCGAGCGAGCGCCGCGAGCGAGAGACGCGTAAAGGTGTGTCATAAACCAACGGTTTGGCACATACGGACATTGAAATATTCGCACCAGCCCGTGGAGCCGGAAGTATTTATCCTATTGCCTACCGACACATGTTTACAGTTTATGAATAGTTTCACATAAATAGTACTATTTCCTCATAGTACAGTGCAATGTGATGTCCGAAATGGCTGACAAAATTAGGTAATAACACGAAATATACGGAAGGCAATATAAGGTATATGTATAGCTTGGAAATTGTGACCGTTGCTCGCTCGCTCCGCTCGCTCGTAAAAATCTAGTCCAACCTCACAACCGACCCCACACGTTCGCAAATTTGAAATATGTCGCCACCATATCGAATAATGAACGCAAGATGGATTGGTTTTAGGTTAGGCTATAGTTTTCGAGCGAGCGCCGCGAGCGAGAGACGCGTATAGGTGTGTCATAAACCAACGGTTTGGCACATACGGACATTGAAATATTCGCACCAGCCCGAGGAGCCGGAAGTCTTTATCCTATTGCCTTCTGACAAATGTTTACGGTTTACCAATAGTTTCACATAATTAGTACCGTTTCCTCATAGTACAGTGCAACGTGATGTCCGAAATGGCTGACAAAATTAGGTACAAGCACGAAATATATGCAAGACAATATATGGTATATGTATAGCTTGGAAATTGTGACCGTTGCTCGCTCGCTCCGCTCGCTCGTAAAAATCTAGTCCAACCCCACAACCGATCCGACACGTTCGCAAATTTGAAATATGTCGCCATCATATCGAATTATGAACGCAAGATGGATTGGTTTTAGGTTAGGCTATAGTTTTCGAGCAAGCGCAGCGAGCGAGAGACGCGTATAGGTGTGTCATAAACCAACGGTTTGGCACATACGGACATTGAAATATTGGCACCAGCCCGAGGAGCCGGAAGTATTTATCCTATTGCCTACCGACACATGTTTACAGTTTATGAATAGTTTCACATAAATAGTACTATTTCCTCATAGTACAGTGCAATGAGATGTCCGAAATGGCTGACAAAATTAGGTACAAGCACGAAATATATGCAAGACAATATATGGTATATGTATAGCTTGGAAATTGTGACCGTTGCTCAGTCGCTCCGCTCGCTCGTAAAAATCTAGTCCAACCTCACAACCGATCCCACACGTTCGCAAATTTGAAATATGTCGCCACCATATCGAATAATGAACGGAAGATGGATTGGTTTTAGGTTAGGCTATAGCTTTCGTGCGAGCGCAGCGAACGACAGACGCGTAAAGGTGTGTCACAAACCATCGGTTTGGCACATACGGACATTGATATATTCGCACCAGCCCGAGGAACCGGAAGTCTTTATCCTATTGCCTTCTGACAAATGTTTACGGTTTACCAATAGTTTCACATAATTAGTTCCGTTTCCTCATAGTTCAGTGCAACGTGATGTCCGAAATGGCTGACAAAATTAGGTAATAACACGAAATATATGGAAGGCAATATAAGTTATATGTATAGCTTGGAAATTGTGACCGTTGCTCGCTCGCTCCGCTCGCTCGTAAAAATCTAGTCCAACCCCACAACCGATCCGACACGTTCGCAAATTTGAAATATGTCGCCACCATATCGAATAATGAACGCAAGATGGATTGGTTTTAGGTTAGGCTATAGTTTTCGAGCGAGCGCCGCGAGCGAGAGACGCGTAAAGGTGTGTCATAAACCAACGGTTTGGCACATACGGACATTGAAATATTCGCACCAGCCCGAGGAGCCGGAAGTATTTATCCTATTGCCTACCGACACATGTTTACAGTTTATGAATAGTTTCACATAAATAGTACTATTTCCTCATAGTACAGTGCAATGTGATGTCCGAAATGGCTGACAAAATTAGGTAATAACACGAAATATATGGAAGGCAATATAAGGTATATGTATAGCTTGGAAATTGTGACCGTTGCTCGCTCGATCCGCTCGCTCGTAAAAATCTAGTCCAACCTCACAACCGATCCCACACGTTCGCAAATTTGAAATATGTCGCCACCATATCGAATAATGAACGCAAGATGGATTGGTTTTAGGTTAGGCTATAGCTTTCGTGCGAGTGCAGCGAACGAGGGACGCGTAAAGGTGTGTCACAAACCATCGGTTTGGCACATACGGACATTGATATATTCGCACCAGCCCGAGGAACCGGAAGTCTTTATCCTAGTGCCTTCTGACAAATGTTTACGGTTTACCAATAGTTTCACATAATTAGTACCGTTTCCTCATAGTACAGTGCAACGTGATGTCCGAAATGGCTGACAAAATTAGGTAATAACACGATATATATGGAAGGCAATATAAGGTATATGTATAGCTTGGAAATTGTGACCGTTGCTCGCTCGCTCCGCTCGCTCGTAAAAATCTAGTCCAACCCCACAACCGATCCGACACGTTCGCAAATTTGAAATATGTCGCCATCATATCGAATAATGAACGCAAGATGGATTGGTTTCAGGTTAGGCTATAGTTTTCGAGCGAGCGCCGCGAGCGAGAGACGCGTAAAGGTGTGTCATAAACCAACGGTTTGGCACATACGGACATTGAAATATTCGCACCTGCCCGAGGAGCCGGAAGTCTTTATCCTATTGCCTTCTGACAAATGTTTACGGTTCACCAATAGTTTCACATAATTAGTACCGTTTCCTCATAGTACAGTGCAACGTGATGTCCGAAATGGCTGACAAAATTAGGTACAAGCACGAAATATATGCAAGACAATATATGGTATATGTATAGCTTGGAAATTGTGACCGTTGCTCGCTCGCTCCGCTCGCTCGTAAAAATCTAGTCCAACCCCACAACCGATCCGACACGTTCGCAAATTTGAAATATGTCGCCACCATATCGAATAATGAACGCAAGATGGATTGGTTTTAGGTTAGGCTATAGTTTTCGAGCGAGCGCCGCGAGCGAGAGACGCGTAAAGGTGTGTCATAAACCAACGGTTTGGCACATACGGACATTGAAATATTCGCACCAGCCCGAGGAGCCGGAAGTATTTATCCTATTGCCTACCGACACATGTTTACAGTTTATGAATAGTTTCACATAAATAGTACTATTTCCTCATAGTACAGTGCAATGTGATGTCCGAAATGGCTGACAAAATTAGGTAATAACACGAAATATATGGAAGGCAATATAAGGTATATGTATAGCTTGGAAATTGTGACCGTTGCTCGCTCGATCCGCTCGCTCGTAAAAATCTAGTCCAACCTCACAACCGATCCCACACGTTCGCAAATTTGAAATATGTCGCCACCATATCGAATAATGAACGCAAGATGGATTGGTTTTAGGTTAGGCTATAGCTTTCGTGCGAGTGCAGCGAACGAGGGACGCGTAAAGGTGTGTCACAAACCATCGGTTTGGCACATACGGACATTGATATATTCGCACCAGCCCGAGGAACCGGAAGTCTTTATCCTAGTGCCTTCTGACAAATGTTTACGGTTTACCAATAGTTTCACATAATTAGTACCGTTTCCTCATAGTACAGTGCAACGTGATGTCCGAAATGGCTGACAAAATTAGGTACAAGCACGAAATATATGCAAGACAATATATGGTATATGTACAGCTTGGAAATTGTGACCGATGCTCGCTCGCTCCGCTCGCTCGTAAAAATCTAGTCCAACCTCACAACCGATCCCACACGTTCGCAAATTTGAAATATGTCGCCACCATATCGAATAATGAACGCAAGATGGATTGGTTTTAGGTTAGGCTATAGTTTTCGAGCGAGCGCCGCGAGCGAGAGACGCGTATAGGTGTGTCATAAACCAACGGTTTGGCACATACGGACATTGAAATATTCGCACCAGCCCGAGGAGCCGGAAGTATTTATCCTAATGCCTACCGACACATGTTTACAGTTTATGAATAGTTTCACATAAATAGTACTATTTCCTCATAGTACAGTGCAATGTGATGTCCGAAATGGCTGACAAAATTAGGTAATAACACGAAATATATGGAAGGCAATATAAGGTATATGTATAGCTTGGAAATTGTGACCGTTGCTCGCTCGATCCGCTCGCTCGGAAAAATCTAGTCCAACCTCACAACCGATCCCACACGTTCGCAAATTTGAAATATGTCGCCACCATATCGAATAATGAACGGAAGATGGATTGGTTTTAGGTTAGGCTATAGCTTTCGTGCGAGCGCAGCGAACGAGAGACGCGTAAAGGTGTGTCACAAACCATCGGTTTGGCACATACGGACATTGATATATTCGCACCAGCCCGAGGAGCCGGAAGTCTTTATCCTATTGCCTTCTGACAAATGTTTACGGTTTACCAATAGTTTCACATAATTAGTACCGTTTCCTCATAGTACAGTGCAACGTGATGTCCGAAATGGCTGACAAAATTAGGTACAAGCACGAAATATATGCAAGACAATATATGGTATATGTATAGCTTGGAAATTGTGACCGTTGCTCGCTCGCTCCGCTCGCTCGTAAAACTCTAGTCCAACCCCACAACCGATCCGACACGTTGGCAAATTTGATACATGTCGCCATCATATCGAATAATGAACGCAAGATGGATTGGTTTTAGGTTAGGCTATAGTTTTCGAGCGAGCGCCGCGAGCGAGAGACGCGTATCGGTGTGTCATAAACCAACGGTTTGGCACATACGGACATTGAAATATTCGCACCAGCCCGTGGAGCCGGAAGTATTTATCCTATTGCCTACTAACACATGTTTACAGTTTATGAATAGTTTCACATAAATAGTACTATTTCCTCATAGTACAGTGCAATGTGATGTCCGAAATGGCTGACAAAATTAGGTAATAACACGAAATATATGGAAGGCAATGTAAGGTATATGTATAGCTTGGAAATTGTGACCGTTGCTCGCTCGCTCCGCTCGCTCGGAAAAATCTAGTCCAACCTCACAACCGATCCCACACGTTCGCAAATTTGAAATATGTCGCCACCATATCGAATAATCAACGGAAGATGGATTGGTTTTAGGTTAGGCTATAGCTTTCGTGCGAGCGCAGCGAACGAGAGACGCGTAAAGGTGTGTCACAAACCATCGGTTTGGCACATACGGACATTGATATATTCGCACCAGCCCGAGGAGCCGGACGTCTTTATCCTATTGCCTTCTGACAAATGTTTACGGGTTACCAATAGTTTCACATAATTAGTACCGTTTCCTCATAGTACAGTGCAACGTGAAGTCCGAAATGGCTGACAAAATTAGGTACAAGCACGAAATATATGCAAGACAATATATGGTATATGTATAGCTTGGAAATTGTGACCGTTGCTCGCTCGCTCCGCTCGCTCGTAAAAATCTAGTCCAACCCCACAACCGATCCCACACGTTCGCAAATTTGAAATATGTCGCCACCATATCGAATAATGAACGCAAGATGGATTGGTTTTAGGTTAGGCTATAGTTTTCGAGCGAGCGCCGCGAGCGAGGGACGCGTATAGGTGTGTCATAAGCCAACGGTTTGGCACATACGGACATTGATATATTCGCACCAGCCCGAGGAACCGGAAGTCTTTATCCTAGTGCCTTCTGACAAATGTTTACGGTTTACCAATAGTTTCACATAATTAGTACCGTTTCCTCATAGTACAGTGCAACGTGATGTCCGAAATGGCTGACAAAATTAGGTACAAGCACGAAATATATGCAAGACAATATATGGTATATGTATAGCTTGGAAATTGTGACCGATGCTCGCTCGCTCCGCTCGCTCGTAAAAATCTAGTCCAACCTCACAACCGATCCCACACGTTCGCAAATTTGAAATATGTCGCCACCATATCGAATAATGAACGCAAGATGGATTGGTTTTAGGTTAGGCTATAGTTTTCGAGCGAGCGCCGCGAGCGAGAGACGCGTATAGGTGTGTCATAAACCAACGGTTTGGCACATACGGACATTGAAATATTCGCACCAGCCCGAGGAGCCGGAAGTATTTATCCTAATGCCTACCGACACATGTTTACAGTTTATGAATAGTTTCACATAAATAGTACTATTTCCTCATAGTACAGTGCAATGTGATGTCCGAAATGGCTGACAAAATTAGGTAATAACACGAAATATATGGAAGGCAATATAAGGTATATGTATAGCTTGGAAATTGTGACCGTTGCTCGCTGGATCCGCTCGCTCGGAAAAATCTAGTCCAACCTCACAACCGATCCCACACGATCGCAAATTTGAAATATGTCGCCACCATATCGAATAATGAACGGAAGATGGATTGGTTTTAGGTTAGGCTATAGCTTTCGTGCGAGCGCAGCGAACGAGAGACGCGTAAAGGTGTGTCACAAACCATCGGTTTGGCACATACGGACATTGATATATTCGCACCAGCCCGAGGAGCCGGAAGTCTTTATCCTATTGCCTTCTGACAAATGTTTACGGTTTACCAATAGTTTCACATAATTAGTACCGTTTCCTCATAGTACAGTGCAACGTGATGTCCGAAATGGCTGACAAAATTAGGTACAAGCACGAAATATATGCAAGACAATATATGGTATATGTATAGCTTGGAAATTGTGACCGTTGCTCGCTCGCTCCGCTCGCTCATAAAAATCTAGTCCAACCCCACAACCGATCCGACACGTTCGCAAATTTGAAACATGTCGCCATCATATCGAATAATGAACGCAAGATGGATTGGTTTTAGGTTAGGCTATAGTTTTCGAGCGAGCGCCGCGAGCGAGAGACGCGTATAGGTGTGTCATAAACCAACGGTTTGGCACATACGGACATTGAAATATTCGCACCAGCCCGAGGAGCCGGAAGTATTTATCCTATTGCCTACCGACACATGTTTACAGTTTATGAATAGTTTCACATAAATAGTACTATTTGCTCATAGTACAGTGCAATGTGATGTCCGAAATGGCTGACAAAATTAGGTAATAACACGAAATATACGGAAGGCAATATAAGGTATATGTATAGCTTGGAAATTGTGACCGTTGCTCGCTCGCTCCGCTTGCTCGTAAAAATCTAGTCCAACCTCACAACCGATCCCACACGTTCGCAAATTTGAAATATGTCGCCACCATATCGAATAATGAACGGAAGATGGATTGGTTTTAGGTTAGGCTATAGCTTTCGTGCGAGCGCAGCGAACGATAGACGCGTAAAGGTGTGTCACAAACCAACGGTTTGGCACATACGGACATTGAAATATTCGCACCAGCCCGAGGAGCCGGAAGTCTTTATCCTATTGCCTTCTGACAAATGTTTACGGTTTACCAATAGTTTCACATAATTAGTACCGTTTCCTCATAGTAAAGTGCAACGTGATGTCCGAAATGGCTGACAAAATTAGGTAATAACACGAAATATATGGAAGGCAATATAAGGTATATGTATAGCTTGGAAATTGTGACCGTTGCTCGCTCGCTCCGCTCGCTCGTAAAAATCTAGTCCAACCCCACAACCGATCCGACACGTTCGCAAATTTGATACATGTCGCCATCATATCGAATAATGAACGCAAGATGGATTGGTTTTAGGTTAGGCTATAGTTTTCGAGCGAGCGCCGCGAGCGAGAGACGCGTATAGGTGTGTCATAAACCAACGGTTTGGCACATACGGACATTGAAATATTCGCACCAGCCCGAGGAGCCGGAAGTATTTATCCTATTGCCTACCGACACATGTTTACAGTTTATGAATAGTTTCACATAAATAGTACTATTTCCTCATAGTACAGTGCAATGAGATGTCCGAAATGGCTGACAAAATTAGGTACAAGCACGAAATATGTGCAAGACAATATATGGTATATGTATAGCTTGGAAATTGTGACCGTTGCTCAGTCGCTCCGCTCGCTCGTAAAAATCTAGTCCAACCTCACAACCGATCCCACACGTTCGCAAATTTGAAATATGTCGCCACCATATCGAATAATGAACGGAAGATGGATTGGTTTTAGGTTAGGCTATAGCTTTCGTGCGAGCGCAGCGAACGACAGACGCGTAAAGGTGTGTCACAAACCATCGGTTTGGCACATACGGACATTGATATATTCGCACCAGCCCGAGGAACCGGAAGTCTTTATCCTATTGCCTTCTGACAAATGTTTACGGTTTACCAATAGTTTCACATAATTAGTTCCGTTTCCTCATAGTTCAGTGCAACGTGATGTCCGAAATGGCTGACAAAATTAGGTAATAACACGAAATATATGGAAGGCAATATAAGGTATATGTATAGCTTGGAAATTGTGACCGTTGCTCGCTCGCTCCGCACGCTCGTAAAAATCTAGTCCAACCCCACAACCGATCCGACACGTTCGCAAATTTGAAATATGTCGCCATCATATCGAATAATGAACGCAAGATGGATTGGTTTTAGGTTAGGCTATAGTTTTCGAGCAAGCGCAGCGAGCGAGAGACGCGTATAGGTGTGTCATAAACCAACGGTTTGGCACATACGGACATTGAAATATTGGCACCAGCCCGAGGAGCCGGAAGTATTTATCCTATTGCCTACCGACACATGTTTACAGTTTATGAATAGTTTCACATAAATAGTACTATTTCCTCATAGTACAGTGCAATGTGATGTCCGAAATGGCTGACAAAATTAGGTAATAACACGAAATATATGGAAGGCAATATAAGGTATATGTATAGCTTGGAAATTGTGACCGTTGCTCCCTCGCTCCGCTCGCTCGTAAAAATCTAGTCCAACCTCACAACCGATCCCACACGTTCGCAAATTTGAAATATGTCGCCACCATATCGAATAATGAACGGAAGATGGATTGGTTTTAGGTTGGGCTATAGCTTTCGTGCGAGTGCAGCGAACGAGAGACGCGTAAAGGTGTGTCACAAACCATCGGTTTGGCACATACGGACATTGATATATTCGCACCAGCCCGAGGAACCGGAAGTCTTTATCCTATTGCCTTCTGACAAATGTTCACGGTTTACCAATAGTTTCACATAATTAGTACCGTTTCCTCATAGTACAGTGCAACGTGATGTCCGAAATGGCTGACAAAATTAGGTAATAACACGATATATATGGAAGGCAATATAAGGTATATGTATAGCTTGGAAATTGTGACCGTTGCTCGCTCGCTCCGCTCGCTCGTAAAAATCTAGTCCAACCCCACAACCGATCCGACACGTTCGCAAATTTGAAATATGTCGCCATCATATCGAATAATGAACGCAAGATGGATTGGTTTTAGGTTAGGCTATAGTTTTCGAGCGAGCGCCGCGTGCGAGAGACGCGTAAAGGTGTGTCATAAACCAACGGTTTGGCACATACGGACATTGAAATATTCGCACCTGCCCGAGGAGCCGGAAGTCTTTATCCTATTGCCTTCTGACAAATTTTTACGGTTCTCCAATAGTTTCACATAATTAGTACCGTTTCCTCATAGTACAGTGCAACGTGATGTCCGAAATGGCTGACAAAATTAGGTACAAGCACGAAATATATGCAAGACAATATATGGTATATGTATAGCTTGGAAATTGTGACCGTTGCTCGCTCGCTCCGCTCGCTCGTAAAAATCTAGTCCAACCCCACAACCGATCCGACACGTTCGCAAATTTGAAACATGTCGCCATCATATCGAATAATGAACGCAAGATGGATTGGTTTTAGGTTAGGCTATAGTTTTCGAGCGAGCGCCGCGAGCAAGAGACGCGCATAGGTGTGTCATAAACCAACGGTTTGGCACATACGGACATTGAAATATTCGCACCAGCCCGAGGAGCCGGAAGTATTTATCCTATTGCCTACCGACACATGTTTACAGTTTATGAATAGTTTCACATAAATAGTACTATTTCCTCATAGTACAGTGCAATGTGATGTCCGATGTGGCTGACAAAATTAGGTAATAACACGAAATATATGGAAGGCAATGTAAGGTATATGTATAGCTTGGAAATTGTGACCGTTGCTCGCTCGCTCCGCTCGCTCGTAAAAATCTAGTCCAACCTCACAACCGATCCCACACGTTCGCAAATTTGAAATATGTCGCCACCATATAGAATAATGAACGGAAGATGGATTGGTTTTAGGTTAGGCTATAGCTTTCGTGCGAGCGCAGCGAACGACAGACGCGTAAAGGTGTGTCACAAACCATCGGTTTGGCACATACGGACCTTGATATATTCGCACCAGCCCGAGGAGCCGGAAGTCTTTATCCTATTATCTTCAGACAAATGTTTACGGGTTACCAATAGTTTCACATAATTAGTACCGTTTTCTCATAGTACAGTGCAACGTGATGTCCGAAATGGCTGACAAAATTAGGTACAAGCACGAAATATATGCAAGACAATACATGGTATATGTATAGCTTGGAAATTGTGACCGTTGCTCGCTCGCTCCGCTCGCTCGAAAAAATCTAGTCCAACCTCACAACCGATCCGACACGTTCGCAAATTTGAAATATGTCGCCATCATATCGAATAATGAACGCAAGATGGATTGGTTTTAGGTTAGGCTATAGTTTTCGAGCGAGCGCCGCGAGCGAGAGATGCGTATAGGTGTGTCATAAACCAACGGTTTGGCACATACGGACATTGAAATATTCGCACCAGCCCGAGGAGCCGGAAGTATTTATCTTATTGCCTACCGACACATGTTTACAGTTTATGAATAGTTTCACATAAATAGTACTATTTCCTCATAGTACAGTGCAATGTGATGTCCGAAATGGCTGACAAAATTAGGTAATAACACGAAATATATGGAAGGCAATATAAGGTATATGTATAGCTTGGAAATTGTGACCGTTGCTCGCTCGCTCCGCTCGCTCGTAAAAATCTAGTCCAACCTCACAACCGATCCCACACGTTCGCAAATTTGAAATATGTCGCCACCATATCGAATAATGAACGGAAGATGGATTGGTTTTAGGTTGGGCTATAGCTTTCGTGCGAGTGCAGCGAACGAGAGACGCGTAAAGGTGTGTCACAAACCATCGGTTTGGCACATACGGACATTGATATATTCGCACCAGCCCGAGGAACCGGAAGTCTTTATCCTATTGCCTTCTGACAAATGTTCACGGTTTACCAATAGTTTCACATAATTAGTACCGTTTCCTCATAGTACAGTGCAACGTGATGTCCGAAATGGCTGACAAAATTAGGTAATAACACGATATATATGGAAAGGCAATATAAGGTATATGTATAGCTTGGAAATTGTGACCGTTGCTCGCTCGCTCCGCTCGCTCGTAAAAATCTAGTCCAACCCCACAACCGATCCGACACGTTCGCAAATTTGAAATATGTCGCCATCATATCGAATAATGAACGCAAGATGGATTGGTTTTAGGTTAGGCTATAGTTTTCGAGCGAGCGCCGCGTGCGAGAGACGCGTAAAGGTGTGTCCATAAACCAACGGTTTGGCACATACGGACATTGAAATATTCGCACCTGCCCGAGGAGCCGGAAGTCTTTATCCTATTGCCTTCTGACAAATTTTTACGGTTCTCCAATAGTTTCACATAATTAGTACCGTTTCCTCATAGTACAGTGCAACGTGATGTCCGAAATGGCTGACAAAATTAGGTACAAGCACGAAATATATGCAAGACAATATATGGTATATGTATAGCTTGGAAATTGTGACCGTTGCTCGCTCGCTCCGCTCGCTCGTAAAAATCTAGTCCAACCCCACAACCGATCCGACACGTTCGCAAATTTGAAACATGTCGCCATCATATCGAATAATGAACGCAAGATGGATTGGTTTTAGGTTAGGCTATAGTTTTCGAGCGAGCGCCGCGAGCAAGAGACGCGCATAGGT
>NW_026109279.1:0-58878 GCF_024516045.1 Bombus affinis
CAACCTCACAACCGATCCGACACGTTCGCAAATTTGAAATATGTCGCCATCATATCGAATAATGAACGCAAGATGGATTGGTTTTAGGTTAGGCTATAGTTGTCGAGCGAGCGCAGCGAGCGAGAGACGCGTATAGGTGTGTCATAAACCAACGGTTTGGCACATACGGACGTTGAAATACTCGCAACAGCCCGAGGAGCCGGAAGTCTTTATCCTATTGCCTTCTGATAAATGTTTACGGTTTACCAATAGTTTCACATAATAAGTACCGTTTCCTCATAGTACAGTGCAACGTGATGTCTGAAACGGCTGACAAAATTAGGTACAAGCACGAAATATATGCAAGACAATATATGGTATATGTATAGCTTGGAAATTGTGACCGTTGCTCGCTCGCTCCGCTCGCTCGTAAAAATCTAGTCCAACCCCACAACCGATCCGACACGTTCGCAAATTTGAAATATGTCGCCATCATATCGAATGATGAACGCAAGATGGATTGGTTTTAGGTTAGGCTATAGTTTTCGAGCGAGCGCAGCGAGGGTGAGACGCGTATAGGTGTGTCATAAACCATCGGTTTGGCACATACGGACATTGATATAATCGCACCAGCCCGAGGAGCCGGAGGTCTTTATCCTATTGCTTTCTGACAAATGTTTACGGTTTACCAATAGTTTCACATAATCAGTACCGTTTCCTCATAGTACAGTGCAATGTGATGTCCGAAATGGCTGACAAAATTAGGTAATAACACGAAATATATGGAAGGCAATATAAGGTATATGTATAGCTTGGAAATTGTGACCGTTGCTCGCTCGCTCCGCTCGCTCGTAAAAATCTAGTCCAACCTCACAACCGATCCCACACGTTCGCAAATTTGAAATATGTCGCCATCATATCGAATAATGAACGCAAGATGGATTGGTTTTAGGTTAGGCTATAGTTTTCGAGCGATCGCCGCGAGCGAGAGACGCGTAAAGGTGTGTCATAAACCAACGGTTTGGCACATAAGGACATTGATATATTCGCACCAGCCCGAGGAGCCGGAAGTCTTTATCCTATTGCCTTCTGACAAATGTTTACGGTTTACCAATAGTTTCACATAATTAGTACCGTTTCCTCATAGTACAGTGCAACGTGATGTCCGAAATGGCTGACAAAATTAGGTACAAGCACGAAATATATGCAAGACAATATATGGTATATGTATAGCTTGGAAATTGTGACCGTTGCTCGCTCGCTCCGCTCGCTCGTAAAAATCTAGTCCAACCCCACAACCGATCCGACACGTTCGCAAATTTGAAATATGTCGCCATCATATCGAATAATGAACGCAAGATGGATTGGTTTTAGGTTAGGCTATAGTTTTCGAGCGAGCGCAGCGAGCGAGAGACGCGTATAGGTGTGTCATAAACCAACGGTTTGGCACATACGGACATTGAAATATTCGCACCAGCCCGAGGAGCCGGAAGTATTTATCCTATTGCCTACCGACACATGTTTACAGTTTATGAATAGTTTCACATAAATAGTACTATTTCCTCATAGTACAGTGCAATGTGATGTCCGAAATGGCTGACAAAATTATGTAATAACACGAAATATATGGAAGGCAATATAAGGTATATGTATAGCTTGGAGATTGTGACCGTTGCTCGCTCGCTCCGCTCGCTCGTAAAAATCTAGTCCAACCTCACAACCGATCCCACACGTTCGCAAATTTGAAATATGTCGCCACCATATCGAATAATGAACGGAAGATGGATTGGTTTTAGGTTAGGCTATAGTTTTCGAGCGAGCGCAGCGAGCGAGAGACGCGTATAGGTGTGTCATAAACCAACGGTTTGGCACATACGGACATTGAAATATTCGCACCAGCCCGAGGAGCCGGAAGTATTTATCCTATTGCCTACCGACACATGTTTACAGTTTATGAATAGTTTCACATAAATAGTACTATTTCCACATAGTACAATGCAATGTGATGTCCGAAATGGCTGACAAAATTAGGTAATAACACGACATATATGCAAGGCAATATAAGGTGTATGTATAGGTTGGAAATTGTGATCGTTGCTCGCTCGCTCGAAAAAATCTAGTCCAACCTCACAACCGATCCGACACGTTCGCAAATTTGAAATATGTCGCCATCATATCGAATAATGAACGCAAGATGGATTGGTTTTAGGTTAGGCTATAGTTGTCGAGCGAGCGCAGCGAGCGAGAGACGCGTATAGGTGTGTCATAAACCAACGGTTTGGCACATACGGACGTTGAAATACTCGCAACAGCCCGAGGAGCCGGAAGTCTTTATCCTATTGCCTTCTGATAAATGTTTACGGTTTGCCAATAGTTTCACATAATAAGTACCGTTTCCTCATAGTACAGTGCAACGTGATGTCCGAAATGGCTGACAAAATTAGGTACAAGCACGAAATATAAGCAAGACAATATATGGTATATGTACAGCTTGGAAATTGTGACCGTTGCTCGCTCGCTCCGCTCGCTCGTAAACATCTAGTCCAACACTACAACCGATCCGACACGTTCGCAAATTTGAAATATGTCGCCATCATATCGAATAATGAACGCAAGATGGATTGGTTTTAGGTTAGGCTATAGTTTTCGAGCGAGCGCAGCGAGCGAGAGACGCGTATAGGTGTGTCATAAACCAACGGTTTGGCACATACGGACATTGAATTATTCGCACCAGCCCGAGGAGCCGGAAGTATTTATGCTATTGCCTACCGACACATGTTTACAGTTTATGAATAGTTTCACATAAATAGTACTATTTCCACATAGTACAATGCAATGTGATGTCCGAAATGGCTGACAAAATTTGGTAATAACACGACATATATGCAAGGCAATATAAGGTGTATGTATAGGTTGGAAATTGTGATCGTTGCTCGCTCGCTCGAAAAAATCTAGTCCAACCTCACAACCGATCCGACACGTTCGCAAATTTGAAATATGTCGCCACCATATCGAATAATGAACGGAAGATGGATTGGTTTTAGGTTTGGCTATAGCTTTCGTGCGAGCGCAGCGAACGAGAGACGCGTAAAGGTGTGTCATAAACCAACGGTTTGGCTCATACGGACATTGAAATATTCGCACCAGCCCGAGGAGCCGGAAGTATTTATCCTATTGCCTACCGACACATGTTTACAATTTATGAATAGTTTCACATAAATAGTACTATTTCCTCATAGTACAGTGCAATGTGATGTCCGAAATGGCTGACAAAATTATGTAATAACACGAAATATATGGAAGGCAATATAAGGTATATGTATAGCTTGGAGATTGTGACCGTTGCTCGCTCGCTCCGCTCGCTCGTAAAAATCTAGTCCAACCTCACAACCGATCCCACACGTTCGCAAATTTGAAATATGTCGCCACCATATCGAATAATGAACGGAAGATGGATTGGTTTTAGGTTAGGCTATAGTTTTCGAGCGAGCGCAGCGAGCGAGAGACGCGTATAGGTGTGTCATAAACCAACGGTTTGGCACATACGGACATTGAAATATTCGCACCAGCCCGAGGAGCCGGAAGTATTTATCCTATTGCCTACCGACACATGTTTACAGTTTATGAATAGTTTCACATAAATAGTACTATTTCCACATAGTACAATGCAATGTGATGTCCGAAATGGCTGACAAAATTAGGTAATAACACGACATATATGCAAGGCAATATAAGGTGTATGTAAAGGTTGGAAATTGTGATCGTTGCTCGCTTGCTCGAAAAAATCTAGTCCAACCTCACAACCGATCCGACACGTTCGCAAATTTGAAATATGTCGCCATCATATCGAATAATGAACGCAAGATGGATTGGTTTTAGGATAGGCTATAGTTTTCGAGCGAGCGCCGCGAGCGAGAGACGCGTAAAGGTGTGTCATAAACCAACGGTTTGGCACATACGGACTTTGAAATATTCGCACCAGCCCGTGGAGCCGGACGTATTTATCCTATTGCCTACCGACACATGTTTACAGTTTATGAATAGTTTCACATAAATAGTACCGTTTCCTCATAGTACAGTGCAACGTGATGTCCGAAATGGCTGACAAAATTAGGTACAAGCACGAAATATATGCAAGACAATATATGGTATATGTATAGCTTGGAAATTGTGACCGTTGCTCGCTCGCTCCGCTCGCTCGTAAAATTCTAGTCCAACCTCACAACCGATCCCACACGTTCGCAAATTTGAAATATGTCGCCACCATATCGAATAATGAACGGAAGATGGATTGGTTTTAGGTTAGGCTATAGTTTTCGAGCGAGCGCAGCGAGGGTGAGACGCGTATAGGTGTGTCATAAACCATCGGTTTGGCACATACGGACATTGATATAATCGCACCAGCCCGAGGAGCCGGAGTTCTTTATCCTATTGCTTTCTGACAAATGTTTACGGTTTACCAATAGTTTCACAAAATTAGTACCGTTTCCTCATAGTACAGTGCAACGTGATGTCCGAAATGGCTGACAGAATTAGGTACAAGCACGAAATATATGCAAGACAATATATGGTATATGTATAGCTTGGAAATTGTGACCGTTGCTCGCTCGCTCCGCTCGCTCGTAAAAATCTAGTCCAACCCCACAACCGATCCGACACGTTCGCAAATTTGAAATATGTCGCCATCATATCGAATGATGAACGCAAGATGGATTGGTTTTAGGTTAGGCTATAGTTTTCGAGCGAGCGCCGCGAGCGAGAGACGCATAAAGGTGTGTCATAAACCAACGGTTTGGCACATACGGACATTGAAATATTCGCACCAGCCCGAGGAGCCGGAAGTCTTTATCCTATTGCCTTCTGACAAATGTTTACGGTTTACCAATAGTTTCACATAATCAGTACCGTTTCCTCATAGTACAGTGCAATGTGATGTCCGAAATGGCTGACAAAATTAGGTAATAACACGAAATATATGGAAGGCAATATAAGGTATATGTATAGCTTGGAAATTGTGACCGTTGCTCGCTCGCTCCGCTCGCTCGTAAAAATCTAGTCCAACCTCACAACCGATCCCACACGTTCGCAAATTTGAAATATGTCGCCATCATATCGAATAATGAACGGAAGATGGATTGGTTTTAGGTTAAGCTATAGTTTTCGAGCGAGCGCAGCGAGCGAGAGACGCGTATAGGTGTGTCATAAACCAACGGTTTGGCACATACGGACATTGAAATATTCGCACCAGCCCGAGGAGCCGGAAGTATTTATCCTATTGCCTACCGACACATGTTTACAGTTTATGAATAGTTTCACATAAATAGTACTATTTCCTCATAGTACAGTGCAATGTGATGTCCGAAATGGCTGACAAAATTATGTAATAACACGAAATATATGGAAGGCAATATAAGGTATATGTATAGCTTGGAGATTGTGACCGTTGCTCGCTCGCTCCGCTCGCTCGTAAAAATCTAGTCCAACCTCACAACCGATCCCACACGTTCGCAAATTTGAAATATGTCGCCACCATATCGAATAATGAACGGAAGATGGATTGGTTTTAGGTTAGGCTATAGTTTTCGAGCGAGCGCAGCGAGCGAGAGACGCGTATAGGTGTGTCATAAACCAACGGTTTGGCACATACGGACATTGAAATATTCGCACCAGCCCGAGGAGCCGGAAGTATTTATCCTATTGCCTACCGACACATGTTTACAGTTTATGAATAGTTTCACATAAATAGTACTATTTCCACATAGTACAATGCAATGTGATGTCCGAAATGGCTGACAAAATTAGGTAATAACACGACATATATGCAAGGCAATATAAGGTGTATGTATAGGTTGGAAATTGTGATCGTTGCTCGCTCGCTCGAAAAAATCTAGTCCAACCTCACAACCGATCCGACACGTTCGGAAATTTGAAATATGTCGCCATCATATCGAATAATGAACGCAAGATGGATTGGTTTTAGGTTAGGCTATAGTTGTCGAGCGAGCGCAGCGAGCGAGAGACGCGTATAGGTGTGTCATAAACCAACGGTTTGGCACATACGGACGTTGAAATACTCGCAACAGCCCGAGGAGCCGGAAGTCTTTATCCTATTGCCTTCTGATAAATGTTTACGGTTTACCAATAGTTTCACATAATAAGTACCGTTTCCTCATAGTACAGTGCAACGTGATGTCTGAAACGGCTGACAAAATTAGGTACAAGCACGAAATATATGCAAGACAATATATGGTATATGTATAGCTTGGAAATTGTGACCGTTGCTCGCTCGCTCCGCTCGCTCGTAAAAATCTAGTCCAACCCCAGAACCGATCCGACACGTTCGCAAATTTGAAATATGTCGCCACCATATCGAATAATGAACGGAAGATGGATTGGTTTTAGGTTAGGCTATAGCTTTCGTGCGAGCGCAGCGAACGAGAGACGCGTAAAGGTGTGTCACAAACCATCGGTTTGGCACATACGGACATTGATATATTCGCACCAGCCCGAGGAGCCGGAAGTCTTTATCCTATTGCCTTCTGACAAATGTTTGCGGTTTACCAATAGTTTCACATAATCAGTACCGTTTCCTCATAGTACAGTGCAACGTGATGTCCGAAATGGCTGACAAAGTTAGGTACAAGCACGAAATATATGCAAGACAATATATGGTATATGTATTGCTTGGAAATTGTGACCGTTGCTCGCTCGATCCGCTCGCTCGTAAAAATCTAGTCCAACCCCACAACCGATCCGACACGTTCGCAAGTTTGAAATATGTCGCCATCATATCGAATAATGAACACAAGATGGATTGGTTTTAGGTTAGGCTATAGTTTTCGAGCGAGCGCAGCGGGCGAGAGACGCGTATAGGTGTGTCATAAACCAACGGTTTGGCACATACGGACATTGAAATATTCGCACCAGCCCGAGGAGCCGGAAGTATTTATCCTATTGCATACCGACACATTTTTACAGTTTACGAATAGTTTCACATAAATAGTACTATTTCCTCATAGTACAGTGCAATGTGATGTCCGAAAGGGCTGACAAAATTAGGTAATAACACGAAATATATGGAAGGCAATATAAGGTATATGTATAGCTTGGAAATTGTGACCGTTGCTCGCTCGCTCCGCTCGCTCGTAAAAATCTCGTCCAACCTCACTACCGATCCGACACGTTCCCAAATTTGAAATATGTTGCCACCATATCGAATAATGAACGGAAGATGGATTGGTTTTAGGTTAGGCTATAGCTTTCGTGCGAGCGCAGCGAGCGAGAGACGCGTAAATGTGTGTCACAAACCAACGGTTTGGCACATACGGACATTGAAATATTCGCACCAGCCCAAGGAGCCGAAAGTCTTTATCCTATTGCCTTCTGACAAATGTTTACGGTTTACCAATAGTTTCACATAATTAGTACCGTTTCCTCATAGTACAGTGCAACGTGATGTCCGAAATGGCTGACAAAATTAGGTACAAGCACGAAATTTATGCAAGACAATATATGGTATATGTATAGCTTGGAAATTGCGACCGTTGCTCGCTCGCTCCGCTCGCTCGTAAAAATCCAGTCCAACCTTACAACCGATCCGACACGTTCGCAAATTTGAAATATGTCGCCATCATATCGAATAATGAACGCAAGATGGATTGGTTTTAGGTTAGGCTATAGTTTTCGAGCGAGCGCCGCGAGCGAGAGACGCGTAAAGGTGTGTCATAAACCAACGGTTTGGCACATACGGACATTGAAATATTCGCACCACCCCGAGGAGCCGGAAGTATTTGTCCTATTGCCTACCGACACATGTTTACAGTTTATGAATAGTTTCACATAAATAGTACTATTTCCTCATTGTACAGTGCAATGTGATGTCCGAAATGGCTGACAAAATTAGGTAATAACACGAAATATATGGAAGGCAATATAAGGTATATGTATAGCTTGGAAATTGTGACCGTTGCTTTCTCGCTCCGCTCGCTCGTAAAAATCTAGTCCAACCTCACAACCGATCCCACACGTTCGCAAATTTGAAATATGTCGCCACCATATCGAATAATGAACGGAAGATGGATTGGTTTTAGGTTAGGCTATAGCTTTCGTGCGAGCGCAGCGAACGAGAGACGCGTAAAGGTGTGTCACAAACCATCGGTTTGGCACATACGGACATTGATATATTCGCACCAGCCCGAGGAGCCGGAAGTCTTTATCCTATTGCGTTCTGACAAATGTTTACGGTTTTCCAATAGATTCACATAATTAGTACCGTTTCCTCATAGTACAGTGCAACGTGATGTCCGAAATGGCTGACAAAATTAGGTACAAGCACGAAATATATGCAAGACAATATATGGTATATGTATAGCTTGGAAATTGTGACCGTTGCTCGCTCGCTCCGCTCGCTAGAAAAAATCTAGTCCAACCTCACAACCGATCCGACACGTTCGCAAATTTGAAATATGCCGCCATCATATCGAATAATGAACGGAAGATGGATTGGTTTTAGGTTAGGCTATAGCTTTCGTGCGAGCGCAGCGAACGAGAGACGCGTAAAGGTGTGTCAGAAACCAACGGTTTGGCACATACGGACATTGAAATATTCGCACCAGCCCGAGGAGCCGGAAGTATTTATCCTATTGCCTACCGACAGATGTTTACAGTTTATGAATAGTTTCACATAAATAGTACTATTTCCTCATAGTACAGTGCAATGTGATGTCCTAAATGGCTGACAAAATTATGTAATAACACGAAATATATGGAAGGCAATATAAGGTATATGTATAGCTTGGAGATTGTGACCGTTGCTCGCTCGCTCCGCTCGCTCGTAAAAATCTAGTCCAACCTCACAACCGATCCCACACGTTCGCCAATTTGAAATATGTCGCCGCCATATCGAATAATGAACGGAAGATGGATTGGTTTTAGGTTAGGCTATAGCTTTCGTGCGAGCGCAGCGAACGAGAGACGCGTAAAGGTGTGTCACAAACCATCGGTTTGGCACATACGGACATTGATATATTCGCTCCAGCCCGAGGAGCCGGAAGTCTTTATCCTATTGCCTTCTGACAAATGTTTACGGTTTACCAATAGTTTCACATAATTAGTACCGTTTCCTCATAGTACAGTGCAACGTGATGTCCGAAATGGCTGACAAAATTAGGTACAAGCACGAAATATATGCAAGACAATATATGTTATATGTATAGCTTGGAAATTGTGACCGTTGCTCGCTCGCTCCGCTCGCTCGTAAAAATCTAGTCCAACCCCACAACCGATCCGACACGTTCGCAAATTTGAAATATGTCGCCATCATATCGAATAATGAACGCAAGATGGATTGGTTTTAGGTTAGGCTATAGTTTTCGAGCGAGCGCAGCGAGCGAGAGACGCGTATAGGTGTGTCATAAACCAACGGTTTGGCACATACGGACATTGAAATATTCGCACCATCCCGAGGAGCCGGAAGTATTTATCCTATTGCCTACCGACACATGTTTACAGTTTATGAATAGTTTCACATAAATAGTACTATTTCCTCATAGTACAGTGCAATGTGATGTCCGAAATGGCTGACAAAATTAGGTAATAACACGAAATATATGGATGGCAATATAAGGTATATGTATAGCTTGGAAATTGTGACCGTTGCTCGCTCGCTCCGCTCGCTCGTAAAAATCTCGTCCAACCTCACTACCGATCCGACACGTTCCCAAATTTGAAATATGTTGCCACCATATCGAATAATGAACGGAAGATGGATTGGTTTTAGGTTAGGCTATAGCTTTCGTGCGAGCGCAGCGAGCGAGAGACGCGCAAATGTGTGTCACAAACCAACGGTTTGGCACATACGGACATTGAAATATTCGCACCAGCCCGAGGAGCCGAAAGTCTTTATCCTATTGCCTTCTGACAAATGTTTACGGTTTACCAATAGTTTCACATAATTAGTACCGTTTCCTCATAGTACAGTGCAAAGTGATGTCCGAAATGGCTGACAAAATTAGGTACAAGCACGAAATATATGCAAGACAATATATGGTATATGTATAGCTTGGAAATTGTGACCGTTGCTCGCTCGCTCCGCTCGCTCGTAAAAACCTAGTCCAACCCCACAACCGATCCGACACGTTCGCAAATTTGAAATATGTCGCCATCATATCGAAGAATGACGGAAGATGGAATGGTTTTAGGTTAGGCTATAGTTTTCGAGCGAGCGCAGCGAGCGAGCGACGCGTAAATGTGTGTCTCAAACCAACGGTTTGGCACATACGGACATTGAAATATTCGCACCAGCCCGAGGAGCCGGAAGTCTTTATCCTATTGCCTTCTGACAAATGTTTACGGTTTTCCAATAGATTCACATAATTAGTACCGTTTCCTCATAGTACAGAGCAACGTGATGTCCGAAATGGCTGACAAAATTAGGTACAAGCACGAAATATATGCAAGACAATATATGGTATATGTATAGCTTGGAAATTGTGACCGTTGCTCGCTCGCTCCGCTCGCTCGAAAAAATCTAGTCCAACATCACAACCGATCCGACACGTTCGCAAATTCGAAATATGTCGCCACCATATCGAATAATGAACGCAAGATGGATTGGTTTTAGGTTAGGCTATAGTTTTCGAGCGAGCGCCGCGAGCGAGAGACGCGTAAAGGTGTGTCATAAACCAACGGTTTGGCACATACGGACATTGAAATATTCGCACCAGCCCGAGGAGCCGGAAGTATTTATCCCATTGCCTACCGACACATGTTTACAGTTTATGAATAGTTTCACATAAATAGTACTATTTCCTCATAGTACAGTGCAATGTGATGTCCGAAATGGCTGACAAAATTAGGTAATAACACGAAATATATGGAAGGCAATATAAGGTATATGTATAGCTTGGAAATTGTGACCGTTGCTCGCTCGCTCCGCTCGCTCGTAAAAATCTAGTCCAACCTCACAACCGATCCCACACGTTCGCAAATTTGAAATATGTCGCCACCATATCGAATAATGAACGGAAGATGGATTGGTTTTAGGTTAGGCTATAGTTTTCGAGCGAGCGCAGCGAGGGTGAGACGCGTATAGGTGTGTCATAAACCATCGGTTTGGCACATACGGACGTTGAAATATTCGCACCAGCCCGAGGAGCCGGAAGTCTTTATCCTATTGCCTTCTGACAAATGTTTACGGTTTACCAATAGTTTCACATAATTAGTACCGTTTCCTCATAGTACAGTGCAACGTGATGTCCGAAATGGCTGACAAAATTAGGTACAAGCACGAAATATATGCAAGACAATATATGGTATACGTATAGCTTGGAAATTGTGACCGTTGCTCGCTCGCTCCGCTCGCTCGTAAAAATCTAGACCAACCCCACAACCGATCCGACACGTTCGCAAATTTGAAATATGTCGCCATCATATCGAAGAATGACGGAAGATGGAATGGTTTTAGGTTAGGCTATAGTTTTCGAGCGAGCGCAGCGAGCGAGCGACGCATAAATGTGTGTCTCAAACCAACGGTTTGGCACATACGGACATTGAAATATTCGCACCAGCCCGAGGAGCCGGAAGTATTTATCCTATTGCCTACCGACACATGTTTACAGTTTATGAATAGTTTCACATAAATAGTACTATTTCCACATAGTACAGTGCAATGTGATGTCCGAAATTGCTGACAAAATTAGGTACTAACACGAAATATATGCAAGGCAATATAAGGTATATGTATAGCTTGGAAATTGTGACCGTTGCTCGCTCGCTCCGCTCGCTCGTAAAAATCTCGTCCAACCTCACAACCGATCCCACACGTTCGCAAATTTGAAATATGTCGCCACCATATCGAATAATGAACGGAAGATGGATTGGTTTTAGGTTAGGCTATAGCTTTCGTGCGAGCGCAGCGAACGAGAGACACGTAGAGGTGTGTCACAAACCATCGGTTTGGCACATACGGACATTGATATATTCGCACCAGCCCGAGGAGCCGGAAGTCTTTATCCTATTGCCTTCTGACAAATGTTTACGGTTTTCCAATAGATTCACATAATTAGTACCGTTTCCTCATAGTACAGTGCAACGTGATGTCCGAAATGGCTGACAAAATTAGGTACAAGCACGAAATATATGCAAGACAATATATGGTATACGTATAGCTTGGAAATTGTGACCGTTGCTCGCTCGCTCCGCTCGCTCGTAAAAATCTAGTCCAACCCCACAACCGATCCGACACGTTCGCAAATTTGAAATATATCGCCATCATATCGAATAATGAACGCAAGATGGATTGGTTTTAGGTTAGGCTATAGTTTTCGAGCGAGCGCAGCGAACGAGAGACGCGTATAGGTGTGTCATAAACCAACGGTTTCGCACATACGGACATTGAAATATTCGCACCAGCCCGAGGGGCCGGAAGTATTTATCCTATTGCCTACCGACACATGTTTACAGTTTATGAATAGTTTCACATAAATAGTACTATTTCCTCATAGTACAGTGCAATGTCATGTCCGAAATGGCTGACAAAATTATGTAATAACACGAAATATATGGAAGGCAATATAAGGTATATGTATAGCTTGGAAATTGAGACCGTCGCTCGCTCGCTCCGCTCGCTCGTAAAAATCTAGACAAACCCCACAACCGATCCGACACGTTCGCAAATTTGAAATATGTCGCCATCATATCGAAGAATGACGGAAGATGGAATGGTTTTAGGTTAGGCTATAGTTTTCGAGCGAGCGCAGCGAGCGAGCGACGCGTAAATGTGTGTCTCAAACCAACGGTTTGGCACATACGGACATTAAAATATTCGCACCAGCCCGAGGAGCCGGAAGTATTTATCCTATTGCCTACCGACACATGTTTACAGTTTATGAATAGTTTCACATAAATAGTACTATTTCCTCATAGTACAGTGCAATGTGATGTCCGAAATGGCTGACAAAATTAGGTAATAACACGAAATATATGGAAGGCAATATAAGGTATATGTATAGCTTGGAAATTGTGACCGTTGCTCGCTCGCTCCGCTCGCTCGTAAAAATCTAGTCCAACCTCACAACCGATCCTACACGTTCGCAAATTTGAAATATGTCGCCACCATATCGAATAATGAACGGAAGATGGATTGGTTTTAGGTTAGGCTATAGTTTTCGAGCGAGCGCAGCGAGCGAGAGACGCGTATAGGTGTGTCACATACCATCGGTTTGGCACATACGGACATTGATATATTCGCACCAGCCCGAGGAGCCAGAAGTCTTTATCCTATTGCCTACCGACACATGTTTACAGTTTATGAATAGTTTCACATAATTAGTACTATTTCCACATTGTACAGTGCAATGTCATGTCCGAAATGGCTGACAAAATTATGTAATAACACGAAATATATGGAAGGCAATATAAGGTATATGTATAGCTTGGAAATTGAGACCGTTGCTCGCTCGCTCCGCTCGCTCGTAAAAATCTAGTCCAACCTCACAACCGATCCCACACGTTCGCAAATTTGAAATATGTCGCCACCATATCGAATAATGAACGGAAGATGGATTGGTTTTAGGTTAGGCTATAGCTTTCGTGCGGGCGCAGCGAACGAGAGACGCGTAAAGGTGTGTCACATACCATCGGTTTGGCACATACGGACATTGATATATTCGCACCAGCCCGAGGAGCCAGAAGTCTTTATCCTATTGCCTTCTGACAAATGTTTACGGTTTACCAATAGTTTCACATAATTAGTACCGTTTCCTCATAGTACAGTGCAACGTGATGTCTGAAACGGCTGACAAAATTAGGTAAAAGCACGAAATATATGCGAGACAATATATGGTATATGTATAGCTTGGAAATTGTGACCGTTGCTCGCTCGCTCCGCTCGCTCGTAAAAATCTAGTCCAACCCCACAACCGATCCGACACGTTCGCAAATTTGAAATATGTCGCCATCATATCGAATAATGAACGGAAGATGGATTGGTTTTAGGTTAGGATATAGCTTTCGTGCGAGAGGAGCGAACGGGAGACGTGTAAAGGTGTGTCACAAACCATCGGTTTGGCACATACGGACTCTGATATATTCGCACCAGCCCGAGGAGCCGGAAGTCTTTATCCTATTGCCTTCTGACAAATGTTTACGATTTACCAATAGTTTCACATAATTAGTACCGTTTCCTCATAGTACAGTGCAACGTGATGTCCGAAATGGCTGACAAAATTAGGTACAAGCACGAAATATATGCAAGACAATATATGGTATATGTATAGCTTGGAAATTGTGACCGTTGCTCGCTCGCTCCGCTCGCTCGTAAAAATCTAGTCCAACCCCACAACCGATCCGACACGTTCGCAAATTTGAAATTTCTCGCCACCATATCGAATAATGAACGCAAGATGGATTGGTTTTAGGTTAGGCTATAGTTTTCGAGCGAGCGCAGCGAGCGAGAGACGCGCATAGGTATGTCATAAACCAACGGTTTGGCACATACGGACATTGAAATATTCGCACCAGCCCGAGGAGCCGGAAGTATTTATCCTATTGCCTACCGACACATGTTTACAGTTTAGGAATAGTTTCACATAAATAGTACTATTTCCTCACAGTACAGTGCAATGTGATGTCCGAAATGGCTGACATAATTAGGTACAAGCACGAAATATATGCAAGACAATATATGGTATATGTATAGCTTGGAAATTGTGACCGTTGCTCGCTCGCTCCGCTCGCTCGTAAAAATCTAGTCCAACCCCACAACCGATCCCACACGTTCGCAAATTTGAAATATGTCGCCACCATATCGAATAATGAACGCAAGATGGATTGGTTTTAGGTTAGGCTATAGTTTTCGAGCGAGCGCAGCGAGCGAGAGTCGTGTATAGGTGTGTCATAAACCAACGGTTTGGCACATACGGACATTGAAATATTCGCACCAGCCCGCGGAGCCGGAAGTCCTTATCCTATTGCCTTCTGACAAATGTTTACGGTTTACCAATAGTTTCACATAATTAGTACCGTTTCCTCATAGTACAGTGCAACGTGATGTCCGAAATGGCTGACATAATTAGGTACAAGCACGAAATATATGCAAGACAATATATGGTATATGTATAGCTTGGAAATTGTGACCGTTGTTCGCTCGCTCCGCTCGCACGTAAAAATCTAGTCCAACCCCACAACCGATCCGACACGTTCGCAAATTTGAAATATGTCGCCATCATATCGAATAATGAACGCAAGGTGGATTGGTTTTAGGTTAGGCTATAGTTTTCTAGCGAGCGCAGCGAGCGAGAGACGCGTATATGTGTGTCATAAACCAACGGTTTGGCACATACGGACATTGAAATATTCGCACCAGCCCGAGGAGCCGGAAGTATTTATCCTATTGCCTACCGACACATGTTTACAGTTTATGAATAGTTTCACATAAATAGTACTATTTCCTCATAGTACAGTGCAATGTGATGTCCGAAATGGCTGACAAAATTAGGTAATAACACGAAATATATGGAAGGCAATATAAGGTATATGTACAGCATGGAAATTGTGACCGTTGCTCGCTCGCTCCGCTCGCTCGTAAAAATCTAGTCCAACCCCACAACCGATCCGACACGTTCGCAAATTTGAAATTTCTCGAAACCATATCGAATAATGAACGGAGGATGGATTGGTTTTAGGTTAGGCTATAGCTTTCGTGCGAGAGGAGCGAACGAGAGACGTGTAAAGGTGTGTCAGAAACCATCGGTTTGGCACATACGGACTCTGATTTATTCGCACCAGCCCGAGGAGCCGGAAGTCTTTATCCTATTGCCTTCTGACAAATGTTTACGATTTACCAATAGTTTCACATAATTAGTACCGTTTCCTCATAGTACAGTGCAACGTGATGTCCGAAATGGCTGACAAAATTAGGTACAAGCACGAAATATATGCAAGACAATATATGGTATATGTATAGCTTGGAAATTGTGACCGTTGCTCGCTCGCTCCGCTCGCTCGTAAAAATCTAGTCCAACCCCACAACCGATCCGACACGTTCGCAAATTTGAAATATGTCGCCATCATATCGAATAATGAACGCAAGGTGGATTGGTTTTAGGTTAGGCTATAGCTTTCGTGCAAGAGGAGCGAACGAGAGACGCGTAAAGGTGTGTCACAAAGCATCGGTTTGGCACATACGGACTCTGATATATTCGCACCAGCCCGAGGAGCCGGAAGTCTTTATCCTATTGCCTTCTGACAAATGTTTACGGTTTACCAATAGTTTCACATAATTAGTACCGTTTCCTCATAGTACAGTGCAACGTGATGTCCGAAATGGCTGAGAAAATTAGGTACAAGCATGAAATATATGCAAGACAATATATGGTATATGTATAGCTTGGAAATTGTGACCGTTGCTCGCTCGCTCCGCTCGCTCGTAAAAATCTAGTCCAACCCCACAACCGATCCGACACGTTCGCAAATTTGAAATATGTCGCCATCATATCGAATAATGAACGCAAGATGGATTGGTTTTAGGTTAGGCTATAGTTTTCGAGCGAGCGCAGCGAGCGAGAGACGCGCATAGGTATGTCATAAACCAACGGTTTGGCACATACGGACATTGAAATATTCGCACCAGCCCGCGGAGCCGGAAGTCCTTATCCTATTGCCTTCTGACAAATGTTTACGGTTTACCAATAGTTTCACATAATTAGTACCGTTTCCTCATAGTACAGTGCAACGTGATGTCCGAAATGGCTGACATAATTAGGTACAAGCACGAAATATATGCAAGACAATATATGGTATATGTATAGCTTGGAAATTGTGACCGTTGTTCGCTCGCTCCGCTCGCTCGTAAAAATCTAGTCCAACCCCACAACCGATCCGACACGTTCGCAAATTTGAAATATGTCGCCATCATATCGAATAATGAACGCAAGGTGGATTGGTTTTAGGTTAGGCTATAGTTTTCTAGCGAGCGCAGCGAGCGAGAGACGCGTATATGTGTGTCATAAACCAACGGTTTGGCACATACGGACATTGAAATATTCGCACCAGCCCGAGGAGCCGGAAGTATTTATCCTATTGCCTACCGACACATGTTTACAGTTTATGAATAGTTTCACATAAATAGTACTATTTCCTCATAGTACAGTGCAATGTGATGTCCGAAATGGCTGACAAAATTAGGTAATAACACGAAATATATGGAAGGCAATATAAGGTATATGTACAGCTTGGAAATTGTGACCGTTGCTCGCTCGCTCCGCTCGCTCGTAAAAATCTAGTCCAACCTCACAACCGATCCCACACTTTCGCAAATTTGAAATATGTCGCCACCATATCGAATAATGAACGCAAGATGGATTGGTTTTAGGTTAGGCTATAGCTTTCGTGCGAGAGGAGCGAACGAGAGACGCGTAAAGGTGTGTCACAAACCATCGGTTTGGCACATACGGACTCTGATATATTCGCACCAGCCCGAGGAGCCGGAAGTCTTTATCCTATTGCCTTCTGACAAATGTTTACGATTTACCAATAGTTTCACATAATTAGTACCGTTTCCTCATAGTACAGTGCAACGTGATGTCCGAAATGGCTGACAAAATTAGGTACAAGCACGAAATATATGCAAGGCAATATATGGTATATGTATAGCTTGGAAATTGTGACCGTTGCTCGCTCGCTCCGCTCGCTCGTAAAAATCTAGTCCAACCCCACAACCGATCCGACACGTTCGCAAATTTGAAATATGTCGCCATCATATCGAATAATGAACGCAAGATGGATTGGTTTTAGGTTAGGCTATAGCTTTCGAGCGAGCGCAGCGAGCGAGAGACGCGTATAGGTGTGTCATAAACCAACGGTTTGGCACATACGGACATTGAAATATTCGCACCAGCCCGAGGAGCCGGAAGTATTTATCCTATTGCCTACCGACACATGTTTACAGTTTATGAATAGTTTCACATAAATAGTACTATTTCCTCACAGTACAGTGCAATGTGATGTCCGAAATGGCTGACATAATTAGGTACAAGCACGAAATATATGCAAGACAATATATGGTATATGTATAGCTTGGAAATTGTGACCGTTGCTCGCTCGCTCCGCTCGCTCGTAAAAATCTAGTCCAACCCCACAACCGATCCCACACGTTCGCAAATTTGAAATATGTCGCCACCATATCGAATAATGAACGCAAGATGGATTGGTTTTAGGTTAGGCTATAGTTTTCGAGCGAGCGCAGCGAGCGAGAGTCGTGTATAGGTGTGTCATAAACCAACGGTTTGGCACATACGGACATTGAAATATTCGCACCAGCCCGCGGAGCCGGAAGTCCTTATCCTATTGCCTTCTGACAAATGTTTACGGTTTACCAATAGTTTCACATAATTAGTACCGTTTCCTCATAGTACAGTGCAACGTGATGTCCGAAATGGCTGACAAAATTAGGTAATAACACGAAATATATGGAAGGCAATATAAGGTATATGTATAGCTTGGAAATTGTGACCGTTGCTCGCTCGCTCCGCTCGCTCGTAAAAATCTAGTCCAACCCCACAACCGATCCGACACGTTCGCAAATTTGAAATATGTCGCCATCATATCGAATAATGAACGCAAGGTGGATTAGTTTTAGGTTAGGCTATAGTTTTCGAGCGAGCGCAGCGAGCGAGAGACGAGTATAGGTGTGTGATAAACCAACGGTTTGGCACATACGGACATTGAAATATTCGCACCAGCCCGAGGAGCCGGATGTATTTATCCTGTTGCCTATCGTCACATGTTTACAGTTTATGAATAGTTTCACATAAATATTACTATTTCCTCACAGTACAGTGCAATGTGATGTCCGAAATGGCTGACAAAATTAGGTAATAACACGAAATATATGGAAGGCAATATAAGGTATATGTATAGCTTGGAAATTGTGACCGTTGCTCGCTCGCTCCGCTCGCTCGTAAAAATCTAGTCCAACCTCACAACCGATCCCACACTTTCGCAAATTTGAAATATGTCGCCACCATATCGAATAATGAACGCAAGATGGATTGGTTTTAGGTTAGGCTATAGCTTTCGTGCGAGAGGAGCGAACGAGAGACGCGTAAAGGTGTGTCACAAACCATCGGTTTGGCACATACGGACTCTGATATATTCGCACCAGCCCGCGGAGCCGGAAGTCCTTATCCTATTGCCTTCTGACAAATGTTTACGGTTTACCAATAGTTTCACATAATTAGTACCGTTTCCTCATAGTACAGTGCAACGTGATGTCCGAAATGGCTGACATAATTAGGTACAAGCACGAAATATATGCAAGACAATATATGGTATATGTATAGCTTGGAAATTGTGACTGTTGCTCGCTCGCTCCGCTCGCTCGTAAAAATCTAGTCCAACCCCACAACCGATCCGACACGTTCGCAAATTTGAAATATGTCGCCATCATATCGAATAATGAACGCAAGGTGGATTGGTTTTAGGTTAGGCTATAGTTTTCTAGCGAGCGCAGCGAGCGAGAGACGCGTATATGTGTGTCATAAACCAACGGTTTGGCACATACGAACATTGAAATATTCGCACCAGCCCGAGGAGCCGGAAGTATTTATCCTATTGCCTACCGACACATGTTTACAGTTTATGAATAGTTTCACATAAATAGTACTATTTCCTCATAGTACAGTGCAATGTGATGTCCGAAATGGCTGACAAAATTAGGTAATAACACGAAATATATGGAAGGCAATATAAGGTATATGTACAGCTTGGAAATTGTGACCGTTGCTCGCTCGCTCCGCTCGCTCGTAAAAATCTAGTCCAACCCCACAACCGATCCGACACGTTCGCAAATTTGAAATTTCTCGAAACCATATCGTATAATGAACGGAGGATGGATTGGTTTTAGGTTAGGCTATAGCTTTCGTGCGAGAGGAGCGAACGAGAGACGTGTAAAGGTGTGTCAGAAACCATCGGTTTGGCACATACGGACTCTGATTTATTCGCACCATCCCGAGGAGCCGGAAGTCTTTATCCTATTGCCTTCTGACAAATGTTTACGATTTACCAATAGTTTCACATAATTAGTACCGTTTCCTCATAGTACAGTGCAACGTGATGTCCGAAATGGCTGACAAAATTAGGTACAAGCACGAAATATATGCAAGACAATATATGGTATATGTATAGCTTGGAAATTGTGACCGTTGCTCGCTCGCTCCGCTCGCTCGTAAAAATCTAGTCCAACCCCACAACCGATCCGACACGTTCGCAAATTTGAAATATGTCGCCATCATATCGAATAATGAACGCAAGGTGGATTGGTTTTAGGTTAGGCTATAGTTTTCGAGCGAGCGCAGCGAGCGAGAGACGAGTATAGGTGTGTGATAAACCAACGGTTTGGCACATACGGACATTGAAATATTCGCACCAGCCCGAGGAGCCGGATGTATTTATCCTGTTGCCTATCGTCACATGTTTACAGTTTATGAATAGTGTCACATAAATATTACTATTTCCTCACAGTACAGTGCAATGTGATGTCCGAAATGGCTGACAAAATTAGGTAATAACACGAAATATATGGAAGGCAATATAAGGTATATGTATAGCTTGGAAATTGTGACCATTGCTCGCTCGCTCCGCTCGCTCGTAAAAATCTAGTCCAACCTCACAACCGATCCCACACTTTCGCTAATTTGAAATATGTCGCCACCATATCGAATAATGAACGCAAGATGGATTGGTTTTAGGTTAGGCTATAGTTTTCGAGCGAGCGCAGCGAGCGAGAGTCGTGTATAGGTGTGTCATAAACCAACGGTTTGGCACATACGGACATTGAAATATTCGCACCAGCCCGCGGAGCCGGAAGTCCTTATCCTATTGCCTTCTGACAAATGTTTACGGTTTACCAATAGTTTCACATAATTAGTACCGTTTCCTCATAGTACAGTGCAACGTGATGTCCGAAATGGCTGACATAATTAGGTACAAGCACGAAATATATGCAAGACAGTATATGGTATATGTATAGCTTGGAAATTGTGACCGTTGCTCGCTCGCTCCGCTCGCTCGTAAAAATCTAGTCCAACCCCACAACCGATCCGACACGTTCGCAAATTTGAAATATGTCGCCATCATATCGAATAATGAACGCAAGGTGGATTGGTTTTGGGTTAGGCTATAGTTTTCTAGCGAGCGCAGCGAGCGAGAGACGCGTATAGGTGTGTCATAAACCAACGGTTTGGCACATACGGACATTGAAATATTCGCACCAGCCCGAGGAGCCGGAAGTATTTATCCTATTGCCTACCGACACATGTTTACAGTTTATGAATAGTTTCACATAAATAGTACTATTTCCACATAGTGCAATGCAATGTGATGTCCGAAATCGCTGACAAAATTAGGTACAAGCACGAAATATATGCAAGACAATATATGGTATATGTATAGCTTGGAAATTGTGACCGTTGCTCGCTCGCTCCGCTCGCTCGTAAAAATCTAGTCCAACCCCACAACCGATCCGACACGTTCGCAAATTTGAAATTTCTCGCCACCATATCGAATAATGAACGGAGGATGGATTGGTTTTAGGTTAGGCTATAGCTTTCGTGCGAGAGGAGCGAACGAGAGACGCGTAAAGGTGTGTCACAAACCATCGGTTTGGCACATACGGACTCTGATATATTCGCACCAGCCCGAGGAGCCGGAAGTCTTTATCCTATTGCCTTCTGACAAATGTTTACGGTTTACCAATAGTTTCACATAATTAGTTCCGTTTCCTCATAGTACAGTGCAACGTGATGTCCGAAATGGCTGACAAAATTAGGTACAAGCACGAAATATATGCAAGACAATATATGGTATATGTATAGCTTGGAAAATGTGACCGTTGCTCGCTCGCTCCGCTCGCTCGTAAAAATCTAGTCCAACCCCACAACCGATCCGACACGTTCGCAAATTTGAAATATGTCGCCATCATATCGAATAATGAACGCAAGGTGGATTGGTTTTAGGTTAGGCTATAGTTTTCGAGCGAGCGCAGCGAGCGAGAGACGCGCATAGGTATGTCATAAACCAACGGTTTGGCACATACGGACATTGAAATATTCGCACCAGCCCGAGGAGCCGGAAGTATTTATCCTATTGCCTACCGACACATGTTTACAGTTTAGGAATAGTTTCACATAAATAGTACTATTTCCTCACAGTACAGTGCAATGTGATGTCCGAAATGGCTGACAAAATTAGGTACAAGCACGAAATATATGCAAGACAATATATGGTATATGTATAGCTTGGAAATTGTGACCGTTGCTCGCTCGCTCCGCTCGCTCGTAAAAATCTAGTCCAACCCCACAACCGATCCCACACGTTCGCAAATTTGAAATATGTCGCCACCATATCGAATAATGAACGCAAGATGGATTGGTTTTAGGTTAGGCTATAGTTTTCGAGCGAGCGCAGCGAGCGAGAGTCGTGTATAGGTGTGTCATAAACCAACGGTTTGGCACATACGGACATTGAAATATTCGCACCAGCCCGCGGAGCCGGAAGTCCTTATCCTATTGCCTTCTGACAAATGTTTACGGTTTACCAATAGTTTCACATAATTAGTACCGTTTCCTCATAGTACAGTGCAACGTGATGTCCGAAATGGCTGACATAATTAGGTACAAGCACGAAATATATGCAAGACAATATATGGTATATGTATAGCTTGGAAATTGTGACCGTTGTTCGCTCGCTCCGCTCGCTCGTAAAAATCTAGTCCAACCCCACAACCGATCCGACACGTTCGCAAATTTGAAATATGTCGCCATCATATCGAATAATGAACGCAAGGTGGATTGGTTTTAGGTTAGGCTATAGTTTTCTAGCGAGCGCAGCGAGCGAGAGACGCGTATATGTGTGTCATAAACCAACGGTTTGGCACATACGGACATTGAAATATTCGCACCAGCCCGAGGAGCCGGAAGTATTTATCCTATTGCCTACCGACACATGTTTACAGTTTATGAATAGTTTCACATAAATAGTACTATTTCCTCATAGTACAGTGCAATGTGATGTCCGAAATGGCTGACAAAATTAGGTAATAACACGAAATATATGGAAGGCAATATAAGGTATATGTACAGCATGGAAATTGTGACCGTTGCTCGCTCGCTCCGCTCGCTCGTAAAAATCTAGTCCAACCCCACAACCGATCCGACACGTTCGCAAATTTGAAATTTCTCGAAACCATATCGAATAATGAACGGAGGATGGATTGGTTTTAGGTTAGGCTATAGCTTTCGTGCGAGAGGAGCGAACGAGAGACGTGTAAAGGTGTGTCAGAAACCATCGGTTTGGCACATACGGACTCTGATTTATTCGCACCAGCCCGAGGAGCCGGAAGTCTTTATCCTATTGCCTTCTGACAAATGTTTACGATTTACCAATAGTTTCACATAATTAGTACCGTTTCCTCATAGTACAGTGCAACGTGATGTCCGAAATGGCTGACAAAATTAGGTACAAGCACGAAATATATGCAAGACAATATATGGTATATGTATAGCTTGGAAATTGTGACCGTTGCTCGCTCGCTCCGCTCGCTCGTAAAAATCTAGTCCAACCCCACAACCGATCCGACACGTTCGCAAATTTGAAATATGTCGCCATCATATCGAATAATGAACGCAAGGTGGATTGGTTTTAGGTTAGGCTATAGCTTTCGTGCAAGAGGAGCGAACGAGAGACGCGTAAAGGTGTGTCACAAACCATCGGTTTGGCACATACGGACTCTGATATATTCGCACCAGCCCGAGGAGCCGGAAGTCTTTATCCTATTGCCTTCTGACAAATGTTTACGGTTTACCAATAGTTTCACATAATTAGTACCGTTTCCTCATAGTACAGTGCAACGTGATGTCCGAAATGGCTGAGAAAATTAGGTACAAGCATGAAATATATGCAAGACAATATATGGTATATGTATAGCTTGGAAATTGTGACCGTTGCTCGCTCGCTCCGCTCGCTCGTAAAAATCTAGTCCAACCCCACAACCGATCCGACACGTTCGCAAATTTGAAATATGTCGCCATCATATCGAATAATGAACGCAAGATGGATTGGTTTTAGGTTAGGCTATAGTTTTCGAGCGAGCGCAGCGAGCGAGAGACGCGCATAGGTATGTCATAAACCAACGGTTTGGCACATACGGACATTGAAATATTCGCACCAGCCCGCGGAGCCGGAAGTCCTTATCCTATTGCCTTCTGACAAATGTTTACGGTTTACCAATAGTTTCACATAATTAGTACCGTTTCCTCATAGTACAGTGCAACGTGATGTCCGAAATGGCTGACATAATTAGGTACAAGCACGAAATATATGCAAGACAATATATGGTATATGTATAGCTTGGAAATTGTGACCGTTGTTCGCTCGCTCCGCTCGCTCGTAAAAATCTAGTCCAACCCCACAACCGATCCGACACGTTCGCAAATTTGAAATATGTCGCCATCATATCGAATAATGAACGCAAGGTGGATTGGTTTTAGGTTAGGCTATAGTTTTCTAGCGAGCGCAGCGAGCGAGAGACGCGTATATGTGTGTCATAAACCAACGGTTTGGCACATACGGACATTGAAATATTCGCACCAGCCCGAGGAGCCGGAAGTATTTATCCTATTGCCTACCGACACATGTTTACAGTTTATGAATAGTTTCACATAAATAGTACTATTTCCTCATAGTACAGTGCAATGTGATGTCCGAAATGGCTGACAAAATTAGGTAATAACACGAAATATATGGAAGGCAATATAAGGTATATGTACAGCTTGGAAATTGTGACCGTTGCTCGCTCGCTCCGCTCGCTCGTAAAAATCTAGTCCAACCCCACAACCGATCCGACACGTTCGCAAATTTGAAATTTCTCGAAACCATATCGAATAATGAACGGAGGATGGATTGGTTTTAGGTTAGGCTATAGCTTTCGTGCGAGAGGAGCGAACGAGAGACGTGTAAAGGTGTGTCAGAAACCATCGGTTTGGCACATACGGACTCTGATTTATTCGCACCAGCCCGAGGAGCCGGAAGTCTTTATCCTATTGCCTTCTGACAAATGTTTACGATTTACCAATAGTTTCACATAATTAGTACCGTTTCCTCATAGTACAGTGCAACGTGATGTCCGAAATGGCTGACAAAATTAGGTACAAGCACGAAATATATGCAAGGCAATATATGGTATATGTATAGCTTGGAAATTGTGACCGTTGCTCGCTCGCTCCGCTCGCTCGTAAAAATCTAGTCCAACCCCACAACCGATCCGACACGTTCGCAAATTTGAAATATGTCGCCATCATATCGAATAATGAACGCAAGATGGATTGGTTTTAGGTTAGGCTATAGCTTTCGAGCGAGCGCAGCGAGCGAGAGACGCGTATAGGTGTGTCATAAACCAACGGTTTGGCACATACGGACATTGAAATATTCGCACCAGCCCGAGGAGCCGGAAGTATTTATCCTATTGCCTACCGACACATGTTTACAGTTTATGAATAGTTTCACATTAATATTACTATTTCCTCACAGTACAGTGCAATGTGATGTCCGAAATGGCTGACAAAATTAGGTAATAACACGAAATATATGGAAGGCAATATAAGGCATATGTATAGCTTGGAAATTGTGACCGTTGCTCGCTCGCTCCGCTCGCTCGTAAAAATCTAGTCCAACCCCACAACCGATCCCACACGTTCGCAAATTTGAAATATGTCGCCACCATATCGAATAATGAACGCAAGATGGATTGGTTTTAGGTTAGGCTATAGTTTTCGAGCGAGCGCAGCGAGCGAGAGTCGTGTATAGGTGTGTCATAAACCAACGGTTTGGCACATACGGACATTGAAATATTCGCACCAGCCCGCGGAGCCGGAAGTCCTTATCCTATTGCCTTCTGACAAATGTTTACGGTTTACCAATAGTTTCATATAATTAGTACCGTTTCCTCATAGTACAGTGCAACGTGATGTCCGAAATGGCTGACAAAATTAGGTAATAACACGAAATATATGGAAGGCAATATAAGGTATATGTATAGCTTGGAAATTGTGACCGTTGCTCGCTCGCTCCGCTCGCTCGTAAAAATCTAGTCCAACCCCACAACCGATCCGACACGTTCGCAAATTTGAAATATGTCGCCATCATATCGAATAATGAACGCAAGGTGGATTAGTTTTAGGTTAGGCTATAGTTTTCGAGCGAGCGCAGCGAGCGAGAGACGAGTATAGGTGTGTGATAAACCAACGGTTTGGCACATACGGACATTGAAATATTCGCACCAGCCCGAGGAGCCGGATGTATTTATCCTGTTGCCTATCGTCACATGTTTACAGTTTATGAATAGTTTCACATAAATATTACTATTTCCTCACAGTACAGTGCAATGTGATGTCCGAAATGGCTGACAAAATTAGGTAATAACACGAAATATATGGAAGGCAATATAAGGTATATGTATAGCTTGGAAATTGTGACCGTTGCTCGCTCGCTCCGCTCGCTCGTAAAAATCTAGTCCAACCTCACAACCGATCCCACACTTTCGCAAATTTGAAATATGTCGCCACCATATCGAATAATGAACGCAAGATGGATTGGTTTTAGGTTAGGCTATAGTTTTCGAGCGAGCGCAGCGAGCGAGAGTCGTGTATAGGTGTGTCATAAACCAACGGTTTGGCACATACGGACATTGAAATATTCGCACCAGCCCGCGGCGCCGGAAGTCCTTATCCTATTGCCTTCTGACAAATGTTTGCGGTTTACCAATAGTTTCACATAATTAGTACCCTTTCCTCATAGTACAGTGCAACGTGATGTCCGAAATGGCTGACATAATTAGGTACAAGCACGAAATATATGCAAGACAATATATGGTATATGTATAGCTTGGAAATTGTGACCGTTGCTCGCTCGCTCCGCTCGCTCGTAAAAATCTAGTCCAACCCCACAACCGATCCGACACGTTCGCAAATTTGAAATATGTCGCCATCATATCGAATAATGAACGCAAGGTGGATTGGTTTTAGGTTAGGCTATAGCTTTCGTGCGAGACGAGCGAACGAGAGACGCGTAAAGGTGTGTCACAAACCATCGGTTTGGCACATACGGACTCTGATATATTCGCACCAGCCCGAGGAGCCGGAAGTCTTTATCCTATTGCCTACCGTCACATGTTTACAGTTTATGAATAGTTTCACATAATTAGTACTATTTCCACATAGTACAATGCAATGTGATGTCCGAAATGGCTGACAAAATTAGGTACAAGCACGAAATATATGCAAGACAATATATGGTATATGTACAGCTTGGAAATTGTGACCGTTGCTCGCTCGCTCCGCTCGCTCGTAAAAATCTAGTCCAACCCCACAACCGATCCGACACGTTCGCAAATTTGAAATTTCTCGCCACCATATCGAGTAATGAACGGAGGATGGATTGGTTTTAGGTTAGGCTATAGCTTTCGTGCGAGAGGAGCGAACGAGAGACGCGTAAAGGTGTGTCACAAACCATCGGTTTGGCACATACGGACTCTGATATATTCGCACCAGCCCGAGGAGCCGGAAGTCTTTATCCTATTGCCTTCTGACAAATGTTTACGGTTTACCAATAGTTTCACATAATTAGTACCGTTTCCTCATAGTACAGTGCAACGTGATGTCCGAAATGGCTGACAAAATTAGGTACAAGCACGAAATATATGCAAGACAATATATGGTATATGTATAGCTTGGAAATTGTGACCGTTGCTCGCTCGCTCCGCTCTCTCGTAAAAATCTAGTCCAACCCCTCAACCGATCCGACACGTTCGCAAATTTGAAATATGTCGCCATCATATCGAATAATGAACGCAAGGTGGATTGGTTTTAGGTTAGGCTATAGTTTTCGAGCGAGCGCAGCGAGCGAGAGACGCGTATAGGTGTGTCATAAACCAACGGTTTGGCACATACGGACATTGAAATATTCGCACCAGCCCGAGGAGCCGGAAGTATTTATCCTATTGCCTACCGACACATGTTTACAGTTTATGAATAGTTTCACATAAATAGTACTATTTCCACATAGTACAATGCAATGTGATGTCCGAAATGGCTGACAAAATTAGGTACAAGCACGAAATATATGCAAGACAATATATGGTATATGTATAGCTTGGAAATTGTGACCGTTGCTCGCTCGCTCCGCTCGCTCGTAAAAATCTAGTCCAACCCCACAACCGATCCGACACGTTCGCAAATTTGAAATTTCTCGCCACCATATCGAATAATGAACGGAGGATGGATTGGTTTTAGGTTAGGCTATAGCTTTCGTGCGAGAGGAGCGAACGAGGGACGCGTAAAGGTGTGTCACAAACCATCGGTTTGGCACATACGGACATTGAAATATTCGCACCAGCCCGAGGAGCCGGAAGTATTTATCCTATTGCCTACCGACACATGTTTACAGTTTATGAATAGTTTCACATAAATAGTACTATTTCCACATAGTACAATGCAATGTGATGTCCGAAATGGCTGACAAAATTAGGTACAAGCACGAAATATGTGCAAGACTGTTGAAGTGGTCACCACTTCTAGGAAAACTCCACATCTGGTCTTTTTAGCTTTCTCAAGCGCTGAAGCCATCGACAGCACATAGACAAAAGAATAGCAGGGAGGCAGACCATAAACTGTAGACAGGCGACGTTGGCTTCGGGGTTTTCAGTCATAAAGTAACATTGCTAGCGTGCGGATCTGGACCAGCTCAAATTGTATTCCTGTATTTCATTATTAAGTCAAATATATACTTTGTATCTTACACTTCATCCACGCGTTTTTCTCTCTTTATATTCTGAATAACCTCAACAAAGACAATATATGGTATATGTATAGCTTGGAAATTGTGACCGTTGCTCGCTCGCTGCGCTCGCTCGTAAAAATCTAGTCCAACCCCACAACCGATCCGACACGTTCGCAAATTTGAAATATGTCGCCATCATATCGAATAATGAACGCAAGATGGATTGGTTTTAGGTTAGGCTATAGTTTTCGAGCGAGCGCAGCGAGCGAGAGACGCGTATAGGTGTGTCATAAACCAACGGTTTGGCACATACGGACATTGAAATATTCGCACCAGCCCGAGGAGCCGGAAGTATTTATCCTATTGCCTACCGACACATGTTTACAGTTTATGAATAGTTTCACATAATTAGTACAATTTCCACATAGTACAATGCAATGTGATGTCCGAAATGGCTGACAAAATTAGGTACAAGCACGAAATATATGCAAGACAATATATGGTATATGTACAGCTTGGAAATTGTGACCGTTGCTCGCTCGCTCCGCTCGCTCGTAAAAATCTAGTCCAACCCCACAACCGATCCGACACGTTCGCAAATTTGAAATTTCTCGCCACCATATCGAGTAATGAACGGAGGATGGATTGGTTTTAGGTTAGGCTATAGCTTTCGTGCGAGAGGAGCGAACGAGAGACGCGTAAAGGTGTGTCACAAACCATCGGTTTGGCACATACGGACTCTGATATATTCGCACCAGCCCGAGGAGCCGGAAGTCTTTATCCTATTGCCTTCTGACAAATGTTTACGGTTTACCAATAGTGTCACATAATTAGTACCGTTTCCTCATAGTACAGTGCAACGTGATGTCCGAAATGGCTGACAAAATTAGGTACAAGCACGAAATATATGCAAGACAATATATGGTATATGTATAGCTTGGAAATTGTGACCGTTGCTCGCTCGCTCCGCTCGCTCGTAAAAATCTAGTCCAACCCCACAACCGATCCGACACGTTCGCAAATTTGAAATATGTCGCCATCATATCGAATAATGAACGCAAGGTGGATTGGTTTTAGGTTAGGCTATAGTTTTCGAGCGAGCGCAGCGAGCGAGAGACGCGTATAGGTGTGTCATAAACCAACGGTTTGGCACATACGGACATTGAAATATTCGCACCAGCCCGAGGAGCCGGATGTATTTATCCTGTTGCCTACCGACACATGTTTACAGTTTATGAATAGTTTCACATAAATATTACTATTTCCTCACAGTACAGTGCAATGTGATTGTCCGAAATGGCTGACAAAATTAGGTAATAACACGAAAATATATGGAAGGCAATATAAGGTATATGTATAGCTTGGAAATTGTGACCGTTGCTCGCCTCGCTCCGCTCGCTCGTAACAATCTAGTCCAACCTCACAAGCCGATCCCACACGTTCGCCAAATTTGAAATATGTCGCCCACCATATCGAATAATGAAGCAAGATGGATTGGTTTTAGGTTAGGCTATAGTTTTCGAGCGAGCGCAGCGAGCGAGAGTCGTGTATAGGTGTGTCATAAACCAACGGTTTGGCACATACGGACATTGAAATATTCGCACCAGCCCGCGGAGCCGGAAGTCCTTATCCTATTGCCTTCTGACAAATGTTTACGGTTTACCAATAGTTTCACATAATTAGTACCCTTTCCTCATAGTACAGTGCAACGTGATGTCCGAAATGAGCTGACATAATTAGGTACAAGCACGAAATATATGCAAGACAATATATGGTATATGTATAGCTTGCAAATTGTGACCGTTGCTCGCTCGCTCGTAAAAATCTAGTCCAACCCCACAACCGATCCGACACGTTCGCAAATTTGAAATATGTCGCCATCATATCGAATAATGAACGCAAGGTGGATTGGTTTTAGGTTTAGGCTATAGTTTTCTAGCGAGCGCAGCGAGCGAGAGACGCGTAAAGGTGTGTCACAAACCATCGGTTTGGCACATACGGACTCTGATATATTCGCACCAGCCCGAGGAGCCGGAAGTCTTTATCCTATTGCCTTCTGACAAATGTTTACGGTTTACCAATAGTTTCACATAATTAGTTACCGTTTCCACATAGTACAGTGCAACGTGATGTCCGAAATGGCTGACAAAATTAGGTACAAGCACGAAATATATGCAAGACAATATATGGTATATGTATAGCTTGGAAATTGTGACCGTTGCTCGCTCGCTCTCCGCTCGCTCGTAAAAAATCTAGTCCAACCCCACAACCGATCCGACACGTTCGCAAATTTGAAATATGTCGCCATCATATCGAATAATGAACGCAAGGTGGATTGGTTTTAGGTTAGGGCTATAGTTTTCGAGCGAGCGCAGCGAGCGAGAGACGCGCATAGGTGTGTCATAAATCAACGGTTTGGCACATACGGACATTGAAATATTCGCACCCAGCCCCGAGGAGCCGGAAGTATTTATCCTATTGCCTACCGACACATGTTTACAGTTTATGAATAGTTTCACATAAATAGTACCGTTTCCTCATAGTACAGTGCAACGTGATGTCTAAAATGGCTGACAAAATTAGGTACAAGCACGAAATATATGCAAGACAATATATGGTATATTGTATAGCTTGGAAATTGTGACCGTTGCTCGCTCGCTCCGCTCGCTCGTAAAAATCTAGTCCAACCCCACAACCGATCCGACACGTTCACAAATTTGAAAATTTCTCGCCACCATATCGAGTAATGAACGGAGGATGGATTGGTTTTAGGTTTAGGCTATAGCTTTCGTGCGAGAGGAGCGAACGAGAGACGCGTAAAGGTGTTGTCACAAACCATCGGTTTGGCACATACGGACTCTGATATATTCGCACCCAGCCAGAGGAGCCGGAAGTCTTTATCCTATTGCCTTCTGACAAATGTTTACGGTTTACCAATAGTGTCACATAATTAGTACCGTTTCCCTCATAGTACAGTGCAAACGTGATGTCCGAAATGGCTGACAAAATTAGGTACAAGCACGAAATATATGCAAGACAATATATGGTATATGTATAGCTTGGAAATTGTGACCGTTGCTCGCTCGCTCCGCTCGCTCGTAAAAATCTAGTCCAACCCCCACAAACCGATCCGACACGTTCGCAAATTTAAAATATGTCGCCATCATATCGAATAATGAACGCAAGGCGGATTGGTTTTAGGTTAGGCTATAGTTTTTCGAGCGAGCGCAGCGAGCGAGAGACGCGTATAGGTTGTGTCATAAACCAAACGGTTTGGCACATACGGACATTGAAATATTCGCACCAGCCCGAGGAGCCGGATGTATTTATCCCTGTTGCCTACCGACTACATGTTTACAGTTTATGAATAGTTTCACATTAATATTACTATATCTCCTCACAGTACAGTGCAATGTGATGTCCGAAATGGCTGACAAAATTAGGTAATAACACGAAATATATGGAAGGCAATATAAGGCATATGTATAGCTTGGAAAATTGTGACCGTTGCTCGCTCGCTCCGCTCGCTCGTAAAAATCTAGTCCAACCTCACAACCGATCCCACACGTTCGCAAATTTGAAATATGTCGCCACCATATCGAATAATGAACGCAAGATGGATTGGTTTTAGGTTAGGCTATAGTTTTCGAGCGAGCGCAGCGAGCGAGAGTCGTGTATAGGTGTGTCATAAACCAACGGTTTGGCACATACGGACATTGAAATATTCGCACCAGCCCGCGGCGCCGGAAGTCCTTATCCTATTGCCTTCTGACAAATGTTTGCGGTTTACCAATAGTTTCACATAATTAGTACCCTTTTCCTCATAGTACAGTGCAACGTGATGTCCGAAATGGCTGACATAATTAGGTACAAGCACGAAATATATGCAAGACAATATATGGTATATGTATAGCTTGAAAATATGTGACCGTTGCTCGCTCGCTCCGCTCGCTCGTAAAAATCTAGTCCAACCCCACAACCGATCCGACACGTTCGCAAATTTGAAATATGTCGCCATCATATCGAATAATGAACGCAAGGTGGATTGGTTTATAGGTTAGGCTATAGTTTTCTAGCGAGCGCAGCGAGCGAGAGACGCGTATAGGTGTGTCATAAACCAACGGTTTGGCACATACGGACATTGAAATATTCGCACCACCCCCGAGGTAGCCGGATGTATTATCCTGTTGCCTACCGACACATGTTTACAGTTTAAGAATAGTTTCACATAAATATTACTATTCTCCTCACAGTACAGTGCAATGTGATGTCCGAAATGGCTGACAAAATTAGGTAATAACACGAAATATATGGAAGGCAATATAAGGTATATGTATAGCTTGGAAATTGTGACCGTTGCTCGCTCGCTCCGCTCGCTCGTAAAAATCTAGTCCCAACCTCACAACCGATCCCACACGTTCGCAAATTTGAAATATGTCGCCACCATATCGAATAATGAACGCAAGATGGATTGGTTTTAGGTTAGGAAATAGTTTTCGAGCGAGCGCAGCGAGCGAGAGTCGTGTATAGGTGTGTCATAAACCAACGGTTTGGCACATACGGACATTGAAATATTTCGCACCAGCCCGCGGAGCCGGAAGTCCTTATCCTATTGCCTTCTGACAAATGTTTACGGTTTACCAATAGTTTCACATAATTAGTACCCTTTCCTCATAGTACAGTGCAACGTGATGTCCGAAATGGCTGACATAATTAGGTACAAGCACGAAATTATATGCAAGACAATATATGGTATATGTATAGCTTGCAAATTGTGACCGTTGCTCGCTCGCTCCGCTCGCTCGTAAAAATCTAGTCCAACCCCACAACCGATCCGACACGTTCGCAAACTTTGAAATATGTCGCCATCATATCGAATAATGAACGCAAGGTGGATTGGTTTTAGGTTAGGCTATAGTTTTCTAGCGAGCGCAGCGAGCGAGAGACGCGTAAAGGTGTGTCACAAACCATCGGTTTGGCACATACGGACTCTGATATATTCGCACCAGCCCGAGGAGCCGGAAGTCTTTATCCTATTGCCTTCTGACAAATGTTTACGGTTTACCAATAGTTTCACATAATTAGTACCGTTTCCACATAGTACAGTGCAACGTGATGTCCGAAATGGCTGACAAAATTAGGTACAAGCACGAAATATATGCAAGACAATATATGGTATATGTATAGCTTGGAAATTGTAACCGTTGCTCGCTCGCTCCGCTCGCTCGTAAAAATCTAGTCCAACCCCACAACCGATCCGACACGTTCGTAAATTTGAAATATGTCGCCATCATATCGAATAATGAACGCAAGGTGGATTGGTTTTAGGTTAGGCTATAGTTTTCGAGCGAGCGCAGCGAGCGAGAGACGCGCATAGGTGTGTCATAAATCAACGGTTTGGCACATACGGACATTGAAATATTCGCACCAGCCCGAGGAGCCGGAAGTATTTATCCTATTGCCTACCGACACATGTTTACAGTTTATGAATAGTTTCACATAAATAGTACCGTTACCTCATAGTACAGTGCAACGTGATGTCCGAAATGGCTGACAAAATTAGGTACAAGCACGAAATATATGCAAGACAATATATGGTATATGTATAGCTTGGAAATTGTGACCGTTGCTCGCTCGCTCCGCTCGCTCGTAAAAATCTAGTCCAACCCCACAACCGATCCGACACGTTCGCAAATTTGAAATTTCTCGCCACCATATCGAATAATGAACGGAGGATGGATTGGTTTTAGGTTAGGCTATAGCTTTCGTGCGAGAGGAGCGAACGAGGGACGCGTAAAGGTGTGTCACAAACCATCGGTTTGGCACATACGGACATTGAAATATTCGCACCAGCCCGAGGAGCCGGAAGTATTTATCCTATTGCCTACCGACACATGTTTACAGTTTATGAATAGTTTCACATAAATAGTACTATTTCCACATAGTACAATGCAATGTGATGTCCGAAATGGCTGACAAAATTAGGTACAAGCACGAAATATGTGCAAGACTGTTGAAGTGGTCACCACTTCTAGGAAAACTCCACATCTGGTCTTTTTAGCTTTCTCAAGCGCTGAAGCCATCGACAGCACATAGACAATAGAATAGCAGGGAGGCAGACCATAAACTGTAGACAGGCGACGTTGGCTTCGGGGTTTTCAGTCATAAAGGAACATTGCTAGCGTGCGGATCTGGACCAGCTCAAATTGTATTCCTGTATTTCATTATTAAGTCAAATATATACTTTGTATCTTACACTTCATCCACGCGTTTTTCTCTCTTTATATACTGAATAACCTCAACAAAGACAATATATGGTATATGTATAGCTTGGAAATTGTGACCGTTGCTCGCTCGCTCCGCTCGCTCGTAAAAATCTAGTCCAACCTCACAACCGATCCCACACGTTCGCAAATTTGAAATATGTCGCCACCATATCGAATAATGAACGCAAGATGGATTGGTTTTAGGTTAGGCTATAGTTTTCGAGCGAGCGCAGCGAGCGAGAGTCTTGTATAGGTGTGTCATAAACCAACGGTTTGGCACATACGGACATTGAAATATTCGCACCAGCCCGCGGAGCCGGAAGTCCTTATCCTATTGCCTTCTGACAAATGTTTACGGTTTACCAATAGTTTCACATAATTAGTACCCTTTCCTCATAGTACAGTGCAACGTGATGTCCGAAATGGCTGACATAATTAGGTACAAGCACGAAATATATGCAAGACAATATATGGTATATGTATAGCTTGCAAATTGTGACCGTTGCTCGCTCGCTACGCTCGCTCGTAAAAATCTAGTCCAACCCCACAACCGATCCGACACGTTCGTAAATTTGAAATATGTCGCCATCATATCGAACAATGAACGCAAGGTGGATTGGTTTTAGGTTAGGCTATAGTTTTCGAGCGAGCGCAGCGAGCGAGAGACGCGCATAGGTGTGTCATAAATCAACGGTTTGGCACATACGGACATTGAAATATTCGCACCAGCCCGAGGAGCCGGAAGTATTTATCCTATTGCCTACCGACACATGTTTACAGTTTATGAATAGTTTCACATAAATAGTACCGTTTCCTCATAGTACAGTGCAACGTGATGTCCGAAATGGCTGACCAAATTAGGTACAAGCACGAAATATATGCAAGACAATATATGGTATATGTATAGCTTGGAAATTGTGACCGTTGCTCGCTCGCTCCGCTCGCTCGTAAAAATCTAGTCCAACCCCACAACCGATCCGACACGTTCGCAAATTTGAAATTTCTCGCCACCATATCGAATAATGAACGGAGGATGGATTGGTTTTAGGTTAGGCTATAGCTTTCGTGCGAGAGGAGCGAACGAGAGACGCGTAAAGGTGTGTCACAAACCATCGGTTTGGCACATACGGACTCTGATATATTCGCACCAGCCCGAGGAGCCGGAAGTCTTTATCCTATTGCCTTCTGACAAATGCTTACGGTTAACCAATAGTTTCACATAATTAGTACCGTTTCCTCATAGTACAGTGCAACGTGATGTCCGAAATGGCTGACAAAATTAGGTACAAGCACGAAATATATGCAAGACAATATATGGTGTATGTATAGCTTGGAAATTGTGACCGTTGCTCGCTCGCTCCGCTCGCTCGTAAAAATCTAGTCCAACCCCACAACCGATCCGACACGTTCGCAAATTTGAAATATGTCGCCATCATATCGAATAATGAACGCAAGGTGGATTGGTTTTAGGTTAGGCTATAGTTTTCGAGCGAGCGCAGCGAGCGAGAGACGCGTATAGGTGTGTCACAAACCATCGGTTTGGCACATACGGACTCTGATATATTCGCACCAGCCCGAGGAGCCGGAAGTCTTTATCCTATTGCCTTCTGACAAATGTTTACGGTTTACCAATAGTTTCACATAATTAGTACCGTTTCCTCATAGTACAGTGCAACGTGATGTCCGAAATGGCTGACAAAATTAGGTACAAGCACGAAATATATGCAAGACAATATATGGTATATGTATAGCTTGGAAATTGTGACCGTTGCTCGCTCGCTCCGCTCTCTCGTAAAAATCTAGTCCAACCCCACAACCGATCCGACACGTTCGCAAATTTGAAATATGTCGCCATCATATCGAATAATGAACGCAAGGTGGATTGGTTTTAGGTTAGGCTATAGTTTTCGAGCGAGCGCAGCGAGCGAGAGACGCGTATAGGTGTGTCATAAACCAACGGTTTGGCACATACGGACATTGAAATATTCGCACCAGCCCGAGGAGCCAGAAGTATTTATCCTATTGCCTACCGACACATGTTTACAGTTTATGAATAGTTTCACATAAATAGTACTATTTCCACATAGTACAATGCAATGTGATGTCCGAAATGGCTGACAAAATTAGGTACAAGCACGAAATATATGCAAGACAATATATGGTATATGTATAGCTTGGAAATTGTGACCGTTGCTCGCTCGCTCCGCTCGCTCGTAAAAATCTAGTCCAACCCCACAACCGATCCGACACGTTCGCAAATTTGAAATTTCTCGCCACCATATCGAATAATGAACGGAGGATGGATTGGTTTTAGGTTAGGCTATAGCTTTCGTGCGAGAGGAGCGAACGAGGGACGCGTAAAGGTGTGTCACAAACCATCGGTTTGGCACATACGGACATTGAAATATTCGCACCAGCCCGAGGAGCCGGAAGTATTTATCCTATTGCCTACCGACACATGTTTACAGTTTATGAATAGTTTCACATAAATAGTACTATTTCCACATAGTACAATGCAATGTGATGTCCGAAATGGCTGACAAAATTAGGTACAAGCACGAAATATGTGCAAGACTGTTGAAGTGGTCACCACTTCTAGGAAAACTCCACATCTGGTCTTTTTAGCTTTCTCAAGCGCTGAAGCCATCGACAGCACATAGACAAAAGAATAGCAGGGAGGCAGACCATAAACTGTAGACAGGCGACGTTGGCTTCGGGGTTTTCAGTCATAAAGTAACATTGCTAGCGTGCGGATCTGGACCAGCTCAAATTGTATTCCTGTATTTCATTATTAAGTCAAATATATACTTTGTATCTTACACTTCATCCACGCGTTTTTCTCTCTTTATATACTGAATAACCTCAACAAAGACAATATATGGTATATGTATAGCTTGGAAATTGTGACCGTTGCTCGCTCGCTGCGCTCGCTCGTAAGAATCTAGTCCAACCCCACAACCGATCCGACACGTTCGCAAATTTGAAATTTCTCGCCACCATATCGAGTAATGAACGGAGGATGGATTGGTTTTAGGTTAGGCTATAGCTTTCGTGCGAGAGGAGCGAACGAGAGACGCGTAAAGGTGTGTCACAAACCATCGGTTTGGCACATACGGACTCTGATATATTCGCACCAGCCCGAGGAGCCGGAAGTCTTTATCCTATTGCCTTCTGACAAATGTTTACGGTTTACCAATAGTGTCACATAATTAGTACCGTTTCCTCATAGTACAGTGCAACGTGATGTCCGAAATGGCTGACAAAATTAGGTACAAGCACGAAATATATGCAAGACAATATATGGTATATGTATAGCTTGGAAATTGTGACCGCTGCTCGCTCGCTCCGCTCGCTCGTAAAAATCTAGTCCAACCCCACAACCGATCCGACACGTTCGCAAATTTGAAATATGTCGCCATCATATCGAATAATGAACGCAAGGTGGATTGGTTTTAGGTTAGGCTATAGTTTTCGAGCGAGCGCAGCGAGCGAGAGACGCGTATAGGTGTGTCATAAACCAACGGTTTGGCACATACGGACATTGAAATATTCGCACCAGCCCGAGGAGCCGGATGTATTTATCCTGTTGCCTACCGACACATGTTTACAGTTTATGAATAGTTTCACATAAATATTACTATTTCCTCACAGTACAGTGCAATGTGATGTCCGAAATGGCTGACAAAATTAGGTAATAACACGAAATATATGGAAGGCAATATAAGGTATATGTATAGCTTGGAAATTGTGACCGTTGCTCGCTCGCTCCGCTCGCTCGTAAAAATCTAGTCCAACCTCACAACCGATCCCACACGTTCGCAAATTTGAAATATGTCGCCACCATATCGAATAATGAACGCAAGATGGATTGGTTTTAGGTTAGGCTATAGTTTTCGAGCGAGCGCAGCGAGCGAGAGTCGTGTATAGGTGTGTCATAAACCAACGGTTTGGCACATACGGACATTGAAATATTCGCACCAGCCCGCGGAGCCGGAAGTCCTTATCCTATTGCCTTCTGACAAATGTTTACGGTTTACCAATAGTTTCACATAATTAGTACCCTTTCCTCATAGTACAGTGCAACGTGATGTCCGAAATGGCTGACATAATTAGGTACAAGCACGAAATATATGCAAGACAATATATGGTATATGTATAGCTTGCAAATTGTGACCGTTGCTCGCTCGCTCCGCTCGCTCGTAAAAATCTAGTCCAACCCCACAACCGATCCGACACGTTCGCAAATTTGAAATATGTCGCCATCATATCGAATAATGAACGCAAGGTGGATTGGTTTTAGGTTAGGCTATAGTTTTCTAGCGAGCGCAGCGAGCGAGAGACGCGTAAAGGTGTGTCACAAACCATCGGTTTGGCACATACGGACTCTGATATATTCGCACCAGCCCGAGGAGCCGGAAGTCTTTATCCTATTGCCTTCTGACAAATGTTTACAGTTTATGAATAGTTTCACATAAATAGTACTATTTCCACATAGTACAATGCAATGTGATGTCCGAAATGGCTGACAAAATTAGGTACAAGCACGAAATATGTGCAAGACTGTTGAAGTGGTCACCACTTCTAGGAAAACTCCACATCTGGTCTTTTTAGCTTTCTCAAGCGCTGAAGCCATCGACAGCACATAGACAAAAGAATAGCAGGGAGGCAGACCATAAACTGTAGACAGGCGACGTTGGCTTCGGGGTTTTCAGTCATAAAGTAACATTGCTAGCATGCGGATCTGGACCAGCTCAAATTGTATTCCTGTATTTCATTATTAAGTCAAATATATACTTTGTATCTTACACTTCATCCACGCGTTTTTCTCTCTTTATATACTGAATAACCTCAACAAAGACAATATATGGTATATGTATAGCTTGGAAATTGTGACCGTTGCTCGCTCGCTGCGCTCGCTCGTAAGAATCTAGTCCAACCCCACAACCGATCCGACACGTTCGCAAATTTGAAATTTCTCGCCACCATATCGAGTAATGAACGGAGGATGGATTGGTTTTAGGTTAGGCTATAGCTTTCGTGCGAGAGGAGCGAACGAGAGACGCGTAAAGGTGTGTCACAAACCATCGGTTTGGCACATACGGACTCTGATATATTCGCACCAGCCCGAGGAGCCGGAAGTCTTTATCCTATTGCCTTCTGACAAATGTTTACGGTTTACCAATAGTGTCACATAATTAGTACCGTTTCCTCATAGTACAGTGCAACGTGATGTCCGAAATGGCTGACAAAATTTGGTACAAGCACGAAATATATGCAAGACAATATATGGTATATGTATAGCTTGGAAATTGTGACCGTTGCTCGCTCGCTCCGCTCGCTCGTAAAAATCTAGTCCAACCCCACAACCGATCCGACACGTTCGCAAATTTGAAATATGTCGCCATCATATCGAATAATGAACGCAAGGTGGATTGGTTTTAGGTTAGGCTATAGTTTTCGAGCGAGCGCAGCGAGCGAGAGACGCGTATAGGTGTGTCATAAACCAACGGTTTGGCACATACGGACATTGAAATATTCGCACCAGCCCGAAGAGCCGGATGTATTTATCCTGTTGCCTACCGACACATGTTTACAGTTTATGAATAGTTTCACATAAATATTACTATTTCCTCACAGTACAGTGCAATGTGATGTCCGAAATGGCTGACAAAATTAGGTAATAACACGAAATATATGGAAGGCAATATAAGGTATATGTATAGCTTGGAAATTGTGACCGTTGCTCGCTCGCTCCGCTCGCTCGTAAAAATCTAGTCCAACCTCACAACCGATCCCACACGTTCGCAAATTTGAAATATGTCGCCACCATATCGAATAATGAACGCAAGATGGATTGGTTTTAGGTTAGGCTATAGTTTTCGAGCGAGCGCAGCGAGCGAGAGTCGTGTATAGGTGTGTCATAAACCAACGGTTTGGCACATACGGACATTGAAATATTCGCACCAGCCCGCGGAGCCGGAAGTCCTTATCCTATTGCCTTCTGACAAATGTTTACGGTTTACCAATAGTTTCACATAATTAGTACCCTTTCCTCATAGTACAGTGCAACGTGATGTCCGAAATGGCTGACATAATTAGGTACAAGCACGAAATATATGCAAGACAATATATGGTATATGTATAGCTTGCAAATTGTGACCGTTGCTCGCTCGCTCCGCTCGCTCGTAAAAATCTAGTCCAACCCCACAACCGATCCGACACGTTCGCAAATTTGAAATATGTCGCCATCATATCGAATAATGAACGCAAGGTGGATTGGTTTTAGGTTAGGCTATAGTTTTCTAGCGAGCGCAGCGAGCGAGAGACGCGTAAAGGTGTGTCACAAACCATCGGTTTGGCACATACGGACTCTGATATATTCGCACCAGCCCGAGGAGCCGGAAGTCTTTATCCTATTGCCTTCTGACAAATGTTTACGGTTTACCAATAGTTTCACATAATTAGTACCGTTTCCACATAGTACAGTGCAACGTGATGTCCGAAATGGCTGACAAAATTAGGTACAAGCACGAAATATATGCAAGACAATATATGGTATATGTATAGCTTGGAAATTGTGACCGTTGCTCGCTCGCTCCGCTCGCTCGTAAAAATCTAGTCCAACCCCACAACCGATCCGACACGTTCGTAAATTTGAAATATGTCGCCATCATATCGAATAATGAACGCAAGGTGGATTGGTTTTAGGTTAGGCTATAGTTTTCGAGCGAGCGCAGCGAGCGAGAGACGCGCATAGGTGTGTCATAAATCAACGGTTTGGCACATACGGACATTGAAATATTCGCACCAGCCCGAGGAGCCGGAAGTATTTATCCTATTGCCTACCGACACATCTTTACAGTTTATGAATAGTTTCACATAAATAGTACCGTTTCCTCATAGTACAGTGCAACGTGATGTCCGAAATGGCTGACAAAATTAGGTACAAGCACGAAATATATGCAAGACAATATATGGTATATGTATAGCTTGGAAATTGTGACCGTTGCTCGCTCGCTCCGCTCGCTCGTAAAAGTCTAGTCCAACCCCACAACCGATCCGACACGTTCGCAAATTTGAAATTTCTCGCCACCATATCGAATAATGAACGGAGGATGGATTGGTTTTAGGTTAGGCTATAGCTTTCGTGCGAGAGGAGCGAACGAGAGACGCGTAAAGGTGTGTCACAAACCATCGGTTTGGCACATACGGACTCTGATATATTCGCACCAGCCCGAGGAGCCGGAAGTCTTTATCCTATTGCCTTCTGACAAATGTTTACGTTTAACCAATAGTTTCACATAATTAGTACCGTTTCCTCATAGTACAGTGCAACGTGATGTCCGAAATGGCTGACAAAATTAGGTACAAGCACGAAATATATGCAAGACAATATATGGTGTATGTATAGCTTGGAAATTGTGACCGTTGCTCGCTCGCTCCGCTCGCTCGTAAAAATCTAGTCCAACCCCACAACCGATCCGACACGTTCGCAAATTTGAAATATGTCGCCATCATATCGAATAATGAACGCAAGGTGGATTGGTTTTAGGTTAGGCTATAGTTTTCGAGCGAGCGCAGCGAGCGAGAGACGCGTATAGGTGTGTCATAAACCAACGGTTTGGCACATACGGACATTGAAATATTCGCACCAGCCCGAGGAGCCGGAAGTATTTATCCTATTGCCTACCGACACATGTTTACAGTTTATGAATAGTTTCACATAAATAGTACTATTTCCACATAGTACAATGCAATGTGATGTCCGAAATGGCTGACAAAATTAGGTACAAGCACGAAATATATGCAAGACAATATATGGTATATGTATAGCTTGGAAATTGTGACCGTTGCTCGCTCGCTCCGCTCGCTCGTAAAAATCTAGTCCAACCCCACAACCGATCCGACACGTTCGCAAATTTGAAATTTCTCGCCACCATATCGAATAATGAACGGAGGATGGATTGGTTTTAGGTTAGGCTATAGCTTTCGTGCGATTGGAGCGAACGAGAGACGCGTAAAGGTGTGTCACAAACCATCGGTTTGGCCATACGGACTCTGATATATTCGCACCAGCCCGAGGAGCCGGAAGTCTTTATCCTATTGCCTTCTGACAAATGTTTACGGTTTACCAATAGTTTCACATAATTAGTACCGTTTCCTCATAGTACAGTGCAACGTGATGTCCGAAATGGCTGACAAAATTAGGTACAAGCACGAAATATATGCAAGACAATATATGGTATATGTATAGCTTGGAAATTGTGACCGTTGCTCGCTCGCTCCGCTCGCTCGTAAAAATCTAGTCCAACCCCACAACCGATCCGACACGTTCGCAAATTTGAAATATGTCGCCATCATATCGAATAATGAACGCAAGGTGGATTGGTTTTAGGTTAGGCTATAGTTTTCGAGCGAGCGCAGCGAGCGAGAGACGCGTATAGGTGTGTCATAAACCAACGGTTTGGCACATACGGACTCTTATATATTCGCACCAGCCCGAGGAGCCGGAAGTCTTTATCCTATTGCCTTCTGACAAATGTTTACGGTTTACCAATAGTTTCACATAATTAGTACCGTTTCCTCATAGTACAGTGCAACGTGATGTCCGAAATGGCTGACAAAATTAGGTACAAGCACGAAATATATGCAAGACAATATATGGTGTATGTATAGCTTGGAAATTGTGACCGTTGCTCGCTCGCTCCGCTCGCTCGTAAAAATCTAGTCCAACCCCACAACCGATCCGACACGTTCGCAAATTTGAAATATGTCGCCACCATATCGAATAATGAACGGAGGATGGATTGGTTTTAGGTTAGGCTATTGCTTTCGTGCGATTGGAGCGAACGAGAGACGCGTAAAGGTGTGTCACAAACCATCGGTTTGGCCATACGGACTCTGATATATTCGCACCAGCCCGAGGAGCCGGAAGTCTTTATCCTATTGCCTTCTGACAAATGTTTACGGTTTACCAATAGTTTCACATAATTAGTACCGTTTCCTCATAGTACAGTGCAACGTGATGTCCGAAATGGCTGACAAAATTAGGTACAAGCACGAAATATATGCAAGACAATATATGGTATATGTATAGCTTGGAAATTGTGACCGTTGCTCGCTCGCTCCGCTCGCTCGTAAAAATCTAGTCCAACCCCACAACCGATCCGACACGTTCGCAAATTTGAAATATGTCGCCATCATATCGAATAATGAACGCAAGGTGGATTGGTTTTAGGTTAGGCTATAGTTTTCGAGCGAGCGCAGCGAGCGAGAGACGCGTATAGGTGTGTCATAAACCAACGGTTTGGCACATACGGACTCTTATATATTCGCACCAGCCCGAGGAGCCGGAAGTCTTTATCCTATTGCCTTCTGACAAATGTTTACGGTTTACCAATAGTTTCACATAATTAGTACCGTTTCCTCATAGTACAGTGCAACGTGATGTCCGAAATGGCTGACAAAATTAGGTACAAGCACGAAATATATGCAAGACAATATATGGTGTATGTATAGCTTGGAAATTGTGACCGTTGCTCGCTCGCTCCGCTCGCTCGTAAAAATCTAGTCCAACCCCACAACCGATCCGACACGTTCGCAAATTTGAAATATGTCGCCATCATATCGAATAATGAACGCAAGGTGGATTGGTTTTAGGTTAGGCTATAGTTTTCGAGCGAGCGCAGCGAGCGAGAGACGCGTATAGGTGTGTCACAAACCATCGGTTTGGCACATACGGACTCTGATATATTCGCACCAGCCCGAGGAGCCGGAAGTCTTTATCCTATTGCCTTCTGACAAATGTTTACGGTTTACCAATAGTTTCACATAATTAGTACCGTTTCCTCATAGTACAGTGCAACGTGATGTCCGAAATGGCTGACAAAATTAGGTACAAGAACGAAATATATGCAAGACATTATATGGTATATGTATAGCTTGGAAATTGTGACCGTTGCTCGCTCGCTCCGCTCGCTCGTAAAAATCTAGTCCAACCCCACAACCGATCCGACACGTTCGCAAATTTGAAATTTCTCGCCACCATATCGAATAATGAACGGAGGATGGATTGGTTTTAGGTTAGGCTATAGCTTTCGTGCGAGAGGAGCGAACGAGAGACGCGTAAAGGTGTGTCACATACCATCGGTTTGGCACATACGGACATTGAAATATTCGCACTAGCCCGAGGAGCCGGAAGTATTTATCCTATTGCCTACCGACACATGTTTACAGTTTATGAATAGTTTCACATTAATAGTACTATTTCCTCATAGTACAGTGCAATGTGATGTCCGAAATGGCTGACAAAATTAGGTAATAACACGAAATATATGGAAGGCAATATAAGGTATATGTATGGCTTGGAAATTGTGACCGTTGCTCGCTCGCTCCGCTCGCTCGTAAATATCTAGTCCAACCTCACAACCGATCCCACACGTTCGCAAATTTGAAATATGTCGCCACCATATCGAATAATGAACGGAAGATGGATTGGTTTTAGGTTAGGCTATAGCTTTCGTGCGAGCGCAGCGAACGAGAGACGCGTAAAGGTGTGTCACAAACCATCGGTTTGGCACATACGCACATTGAAATATTCGCACCAGCCCGAGGAGCCGGAAGTATTTATCCTATTGCCCACCGACACATGTTTACAGTTTATGAATAGTTTCACATAAATAGTACTATTTCCACATAGTACAATGCAATGTGATGTCCGAAATGGCTGACAAAATTAGGTACAAGCACGGAATATATGCAAGACAATATATGGTATATGTATAGCTTGGAAATTGTGACCGTTACACGCTCGCTGCGCTCGCTCGTAAAAATCTAGTCCAACCCCACAACCGATCCGACACGTTCGCAAATTTGAAATATGTCGCCATCATATCGAATAATGAACGCAAGGTGGATTGGTTTTAGGTTAGGCTATAGTTTTCGAGCGAGCGCAGCGAGCGAGAGACGCGTATAGGTGTGTCATAAACCATCGGTTTGGCACATACGGACTCTGATATATTCGCACCAGCCCGAGGAGCCGGAAGTATTTATCCTATTGCCTACCGACACATGTTTACAGTTTATGAATAGTTTCACATAAATAGTACTATTTCCTCATAGTACAGTGCAATGTGATGTCCGAAATGGCTGACAAAATTAGGTAATAACACGAAATATATGGAAGGCAATATAAGGTATATGTATAGCTTGGAAATTGTGACCGTTGCTCGCTCGCTCCGCTCGCTCGTAAAAATCTAGTCCAACCTCACAACCGATCCCACACGTTCGCAAATTTGAAATATGTCGCCACCATATCGAATAATGAACGCAAGATGGATTGGTTTTAGGTTAGGCTATAGTTTTCGAGCGAGCGCAGCGAGCGAGAGTCGTGTATAGGTGTGTCATAAACCAACGGTTTGGCACATACGGACATTGAAATATTCGCACCAGCCCGCGGCGCCGGAAGTCCTTATCCTATTGCCTTCTGACAAATGTTTACGGTTTACCAATAGTTTCACATAATTAGTACCCTTTCCTCATAGTACAGTGCAACGTGATGTCCGAAATGGCTGACATAATTAGGTACAAGCACGAAATATATGCAAGACAATATATGGTATATGTATAGCTTGCAAATTGTGACCGTTGCTCGCTCGCTCCGCTCGCTCGTAAAAATCAAGTCCAACCCCACAACCGATCCGACACGTTCGCAAATTTGAAATATGTCGCCATCATATCGAATAATGAACGCAAGGTGGATTGGTTTTAGGTTAGGCTATAGTTTTCGAGCGAGCGCAGCGAGCGAGAGACGCGTATAGGTGTGTCATAAACCAACGGTTTGGCACATACGGACATTGAAATATTCGCACCAGCCCGAGGAGCAGGATGTATTTATCCTGTTGCCTACCGACACATGTTTACAGTTTATGAATAGTTTCACATAAATATTACTATTTCCTCACAGTACAGTGCAATGTGATGTCCGAAATGGCTGACAAAATTAGGTAATAACACGAAATATATGGAAGGCAATATAAGGTATATGTATAGCTTGGAAATTGTGACCGTTGCTCGCTCGCTCCGCTCGCTCGTAAAAATCTAGTCCAACCTCACAACCGATCCCACACGTTCGCAAATTTGAAATATGTCGCCATCATATCGAATAATGAACGCAAGATGGATTGGTTTTAGGTTAGGCTATAGTTTTCGAGCGAGCGCAGCGAGCGAGAGACGCGTATAGGTGTGTCATAAACCAACGGTTTGGCACATACGGACATTGAAATATTCGCACCAGCCCGAGGAGCCGGAAGTATTTATCCTATTGCCTACCGACACATGTTTACAGTTTATGAATAGTTTCACATAATTAGTACTATTTCCACATAGTACAATGCAATGTGATGTCCGAAATGGCTGACAAAATTAGATACAAGCACGAAATATATGCAAGACAATATATGGTATATGTACAGCTTGGAAATTGTGACCGTTGCTCGCTCGCTCCGCTCGCTCGTAAAAATCTAGTCCAACCCCACAACCGATCCGACACGTTAGCAAATTTGAAATTTCTCGCCACCATATCGAGTAATGAACGGAGGATGGATTGGTTTTAGGTTAGGCTATAGCTTTCGTGCGAGAGGAGCGAACGAGAGACGCGTAAAGGTGTGTCACAAACCATCGGTTTGGCACATACGGACTCTGATATATTCGCACCAGCCCGAGGAGCCGGAAGTCTTTATCCTATTGCCTTCTGACAAATGTTTACGGTTTACCAATAGTTTCACATAATTAGTACCCTTTCCTCATAGTACAGTGCAACGTGATGTCCGAAATGGCTGACATAATTATGTACAAGCACGAAATATATGCAAGACAATATATGGTATATGTATAGCTTGCAAATTGTGACCGTTGCTCGCTCGCTCCGCTCGCTCGTAAAAATCTAGTCCAACCCCACAACCGATCCGACACGTTCGCAAATTTGAAATATGTCGCCATCATATCGAATAATGAACGCAAGGTGGATTGGTTTTAGGTTAGGCTATAGTTTTCGAGCGAGCGCAGCGAGCGAGAGACGCGTATAGGTGTGTCATAAACCAACGGTTTGGCACATACGGACATTGAAATATTCGCACCAGCCCGAGGAGCAGGATGTATTTATCCTGTTGCCTACCGACACATGTTTACAGTTTATGAATAGTTTCACATAAATATTACTATTTCCTCACAGTACAGTGCAATGTGATGTCCGAAATGGCTGACAAAATTAGGTAATAACACGAAATATATGGAAGGCAATATAAGGTATATGTATAGCTTGGAAATTGTGACCGTTGCTCGCTCGCTCCGCTCGCTCGTAAAAATCTAGTCCAACCTCACAACCGATCCCACACGTTCGCAAATTTGAAATATGTCGCCACCATATCGAATAATGAACGCAAGATGGATTGGTTTTAGGTTAGGCTATAGTTTTCGAGCGAGCGCAGCGAGCGAGAGTCGTGTATAGGTGTGTCATAAACCAACGGTTTGGCACATACGGACATTGAAATATTCGCACCAGCCCGCGGAGCCGGAAGTCCTTATCCTATTGCCTTCTGACAAATGTTTACGGTTTACCAATAGTTTCACATAATTAGTACCCTTTCCTCATAGTACAGTGCAACGTGATGTCCGAAATGGCTGACATAATTAGGTACAAGCACGAAATATATGCAAGACAATATATGGTATATGTATAGCTTGCAAATTGTGACCGTTGCTCGCTCGCTCCGCTCGCTCGTAAAAATCTAGTCCAACCCCACAACCGATCCGACACGTTCGCAAATTTGAAATATGTCGCCATCATATCGAATAATGAACGCAAGGTGGATTGGTTTTAGGATAGGCTATAGTTTTCTAGCGAGCGCAGCGAGCGAGAGACGCGTAAAGGTGTGTCACAAACCATCGGTTTGGCACATACGGACTCTGATATATTCGCACCAGCCCGAGGAGCCGGAAGTCTTTATCCTATTGCCTTCTGACAAATGTTTACGGTTTACCAATAGTTTCACATAATTAGTACCGTTTCCACATAGTACAGTGCAACGTGATGTCCGAAATGGCTGACAAAATTAGGTACAAGCACGAAATATATGCAAGACAATATATGGTATATGTATAGCTTGGAAATTGTGACCGTTGCTCGCTCGCTCCGCTCGCTCGTAAAAATCTAGTCCAACCCCACAACCGATCCGACACGTTCGTAAATTTGAAAAAAGTCGCCATCATATCGAATAATGAACGCAAGGTGGATTGGTTTTAGGTTAGGCTATAGTTTTCGAGCGAGCGCAGCGAGCGAGAGACGCGCATAGGTGTGTCATAAATCAACGGTTTGGCACATACGGACATTGAAATATTCGCACCAGCCCGAGGAGCCGGAAGTATTTATCCTATTGCCTACCGACACATGTTTACAGTTTATGAATAGTTTCACATAAATAGTACTATTTCCACATAGTATAATGCAATGTGATGTCCGAAATGGCTGACAAAATTAGGTACAAGCACGAAATATATGCAAGACAATATATGGTATATGTATAGCTTGGAAATTGTGACCGTTGCTCGCTCGCTCCGCTCGCTCGTAAAAATCTAGTCCAACCCCACAACCGATCCGACACGTTCGCAAATTTGAAATTTCTCGCCACCATATCGAATAATGAACGGAGGATGGATTGGTTTTAGGTTAGGCTATAGCTTTCGTGCGAGAGGAGCGAACGAGAGACGCGTAAAGGTGTGTCACAAACCATCGGTTTGGCACATACGGACTCTGATATATTCGCACCAGCCCGAGGAGCCGGAAGTCTTTATCCTATTGCCTTCTGACAAATGTTTACGGTTTACCAATAGTTTCACATAATTAGTACCGTTTCCTCATAGTACAGTGCAACGTGATGTCCGAAATGGCTGACAAACTTAGGTACAAGCACGAAATATATGCAAGACAATATATGGTATATGTATAGCTTGGAAATTGTGACCGTTGCTCGCTCGCTCCGGTCGCTCGTAAAAATCTAGTCCAACCCCACAACCGATCCGACACGTTCGCAAATTTGAAATATGTCGCCATCATATCGAATAATGAACGCAAGGTGGATTGGTTTTAGGTTAGGCTATAGTTTTCGAGCGAGCGCAGCGAGCGAGAGACGCGTATAGGTGTGTCATAAACCAACGGTTTGGCACATACGGACATTGAAATATTCGCACCAGCCCGAGGAGCCGGAAGTATTTATCCTATTTCCTACCGACACATGTTTACAGTTTATGAATAGTTTCACATAAATAGTACTATTTCCACATAGTACAATGCAATGTGATGTCCGAAATGGCTGACAAAATTAGGTACAAGCACGAAATATATGCAAGACAATATATGGTATATGTATAGCTTGGAAATTGTGACCGTTGCTCGCTCGCTCCGCTCGCTCGTAAAAATCTAGTCCAACCCCACAACCGATCCGACACGTTCGCAAATTTGAAATTTCTCGCCACCATATCGAATAATGAACGGAGGATGGATTGGTTTTAGGTTAGGCTATAGCTTTCGTGCGAGAGGAGCGAACGAGAGACGCGTAAAGGTGTGTCACAAACCATCGGTTTGGCACATACGGACTCTGATATATTCGCACCAGCCCGAGGAGCCGGAAGTCTTTATCCTATTGCCTTCTGACAAATGTTTACGGTTTACCAATAGTTTCACATAATTAGTACCGTTTCCTCATAGTACAGTGCAACGTGATGTCCGAAATGGCTGACAAAATTAGGTACAAGCACGAAATATATGCAAGACAATATATGGTGTATGTATAGCTTGGAAATTGTGACCGTTGCTCGCTCGCTCCGCTCGCTCGTAAAAATTTAGTCCAACCCCACAACCGATCCGACACGTTCGCAAATTTGAAATATGTCGCCATCATATCGAATAATGAACGCAAGGTGGATTGGTTTTAGGTTAGGCTATAGTTTTCGAGCGAGCGCAGCGAGCGAGAGACGCGTATAGGTGTGTCATAAACCAACGGTTTGGCACATACGGACATTGAAATATTCGCACCAGCCCGAGGAGCAGGATGTATTTATCCTGTTGCCTACCGACACATGTTTACAGTTTATGAATAGTTTCACATAAATATTACTATTTCCTCACAGTACAGTGCAATGTGATGTCCGAAATGGCTGACAAAATTAGGTAATAACACGAAATATATGGAAGGCAATATAAGGTATATGTATAGCTTGGAAATTGTGACCGTTGCTCGCTCGCTCCGCTCGCTCGTAAAAATCTAGTCCAACCTCACAACCGATCCCACACGTTCGCAAATTTGAAATATGTCGCCACCATATCGAATAATGAACGCAAGATGGATTGGTTTTAGGTTAGGCTATAGTTTTCGAGCGAGCGCAGCGAGCGAGAGTCGTGTATAGGTGTGTCATAAACCAACGGTTTGGCACATACGGACATTGAAATATTCGCACCAGCCCGCGGAGCCGGAAGTCCTTATCCTATTGCCTTCTGACAAATGTTTACGGTTTACCAATAGTTTCACATAATTAGTACCCTTTCCTCATAGTACAGTGCAACGTGATGTCCGAAATGGCTGACATAATTAGGTACAAGCACGAAATATATGCAAGACAATATATGGTATATGTATAGCTTGCAAATTGTGACCGTTGCTCGCTCGCTCCGCTCGCTCGTAAAAATCTAGTCCAACCCCACAACCGATCCGACACGTTCGCAAATTTGAAATATGTCGCCATCATATCGAATAATGAACGCAAGGTGGATTGGTTTTAGGATAGGCTATAGTTTTCTAGCGAGCGCAGCGAGCGAGAGACGCGTAAAGGTGTGTCACAAACCATCGGTTTGGCACATACGGACTCTGATATATTCGCACCAGCCCGAGGAGCCGGAAGTCTTTATCCTATTGCCTTCTGACAAATGTTTACGGTTTACCAATAGTTTCACATAATTAGTACCGTTTCCACATAGTACAGTGCAACGTGATGTCCGAAATGGCTGACAAAATTAGGTACAAGCACGAAATATATGCAAGACAATATATGGTATATGTATAGCTTGGAAATTGTGACCGTTGCTCGCTCGCTCCGCTCGCTCGTAAAAATCTAGTCCAACCCCACAACCGATCCGACACGTTCGTAAATTTGAAAAAAGTCGCCATCATATCGAATAATGAACGCAAGGTGGATTGGTTTTAGGTTAGGCTATAGTTTTCGAGCGAGCGCAGCGAGCGAGAGACGCGCATAGGTGTGTCATAAATCAACGGTTTGGCACATACGGACATTGAAATATTCGCACCAGCCCGAGGAGCCGGAAGTATTTATCCTATTGCCTACCGACACATGTTTACAGTTTATGAATAGTTTCACATAAATAGTACTATTTCCACATAGTATAATGCAATGTGATGTCCGAAATGGCTGACAAAATTAGGTACAAGCACGAAATATATGCAAGACAATATATGGTATATGTATAGCTTGGAAATTGTGACCGTTGCTCGCTCGCTCCGCTCGCTCGTAAAAATCTAGTCCAACCCCACAACCGATCCGACACGTTCGCAAATTTGAAATTTCTCGCCACCATATCGAATAATGAACGGAGGATGGATTGGTTTTAGGTTAGGCTATAGCTTTCGTGCGAGAGGAGCGAACGAGAGACGCGTAAAGGTGTGTCACAAACCATCGGTTTGGCACATACGGACTCTGATATATTCGCACCAGCCCGAGGAGCCGGAAGTCTTTATCCTATTGCCTTCTGACAAATGTTTACGGTTTACCAATAGTTTCACATAATTAGTACCGTTTCCTCATAGTACAGTGCAACGTGATGTCCGAAATGGCTGACAAAATTAGGTACAAGCACGAAATATATGCAAGACAATATATGGTGTATGTATAGCTTGGAAATGGTGACCGTTGCTCGCTCGCTCCGCTCGCTCGTAAAAATTTAGTCCAACCCCACAACCGATCCGACACGTTCGCAAATTTGAAATATGTCGCCATCATATCGAATAATGAACGCAAGGTGGATTGGTTTTAGGTTAGGCTATAGTTTTCGAGCGAGCGCAGCGAGCGAGAGACGCGTATAGGTGTGTCACAAACCATCGGTTTGGCACATACGGACTCTGATATATTCGCACCAGCCCGAGGAGCCGGAAGTCTTTATCCTATTGCCTTCTGACAAATGTTTACGGTTTACCAATAGTTTCACATAATTAGTACCGTTTCCTCATAGTACAGTGCAACGTGATGTCCGAAATGGCTGACAAAATTAGGTACAAGCACGAAATATATGCAAGACAATATATGGTATATGTATAGCTTGGAAATTGTGACCGTTGCTCGCTCGCTCCGCTCGCTCGTAAAAATCTAGTCCAACCCCACAACCGATCCGACACGTTCGCAAATTTGAAATATGTCGCCATCATATCGAATAATGAACGCAAGGTGGATTGGTTTTAGGTTAGGCTATAGTTTTCGAGCGAGCGCAGCGAGCGAGAGACGCGTATAGGTGTGTCACAAACCATCGGTTTGGCACATACGGACTCTGATATATTCGCACCAGCCCGAGGAGCCGGAAGTCTTTATCCTATTGCCTTCTGACAAATGTTTACGGTTTACCAATAGTTTCACATAATTAGTACCGTTTCCTCATAGTACAGTGCAACGTGATGTCCGAAATGGCTGACAAAATTAGGTACAAGCACGAAATATATGCAAGACAATATATGGTATATGTATAGCTTGGAAATTGTGACCGTTGCTCGCTCGCTCCGCTCGCTCGTAAAAATCTAGTCCAACCCCACAACCGATCCGACACGTTCGCAAATTTGAAATATGTCGCCATCATATCGAATAATGAACGCAAGGTGGATTGGTTTTAGGTTAGGCTATAGTTTCCGAGCGAGCGCAGCGAGCGAGAGACGCGTATAGGTGTGTCATAAACCAACGGTTTGGCACATACGGACTCTTATATATTCGCACCAGCCCGAGGAGCCGGAAGTCTTTATCCTATAGCCTTCTGACAAATGTTTACGGTTTACCAATAGTTTCACATAATTAGTACCGTTTCCTCATAGTACAGTGCAACGTGATGTCCGAAATGGCTGACAAAATTAGGTACAAGCACGAAATATATGCAAGACAATATATGGTGTATGTATAGCTTGGAAATTGTGACCGTTGCTCGCTCGCTCCGCTCGCTCGTAAAAATCTAGTCCAACCCCACAACCGATCCGACACGTTCGCAAATTTGAAATTTCTCGCCACCATATCGAATAATGAACGGAGGATGGATTGGTTTTAGGTTAGGCTATAGCTTTCGTGCGAGAGGAGCGAACGAGATACGCGTAAATGTGTGTCACATACCATCGGTTTGGCACATACGGACATTGAAATATTCGCACTAGCCCGAGGAGCCGGAAGTATTTATCCTATTGCCTACCGACACATGTTTACAGTTTATGAATAGTTTCACATTAATAGTACTATTTCCTCATAGTACAGTGCAACGTGATGTCCGAAATGGCTGACAAAATTAGGTACAAGCACGAAATATATGCAAGACAATATATGGTATATGTATAGCTTGGAAATTGTGACCGTTGCTCGCTCGCTCCGCTCGCTCGTAAAAATCTAGTCCAACCCCACAACCGATCCGACACGTTCGCAAATTTGAAATATGTCGCCATCATATCGAATAATGAACGCAAGGTGGATTGGTTTTAGGTTAGGCTATAGTTTTCGAGCGAGCGCAGCGAGCGAGAGACGCGTATAGGTGTGTCATAAACCAACGGTTTGGCACATACGGACATTGAAATATTCGCACCAGCCCGAGGAGCCGGAAGTATTTATCCTATTGCCTACCGACACATGTTTACAGTTTATGAATACTTTCACATAATTAGTACCGTTTCCTCATAGTACAGTGCAACGTGATGTCCGAAATGGCTGACAAAATTAGGTAATAACACGAAATATATGGAAGGCAATATAAGGTATATGTATAGCTTGGAAATTGTGACCGTTGCTCGCTCGCTCCGCTCGCTCGTAAAAATCTAGTCCAACCTCACAACCGATCCCACACGTTCGCAAATTTGAAATATGTCGCCATCATATCGAATAATGAACGCAAGATGGATTGGTTTTAGGTTAGGCTATAGTTTTCGAGCGAGCGCAGCGAGCGAGAGACGCGTATAGGTGTGTCATAAACCAACGGTTTGGCACATACGGACATTGAAATATTCGCACCAGCCCGAGGAGCCGGAAGTATTTATCCTATTGCCTACCGACACATGTTTACAGTTTATGAATAGTTTCACATAAATAGTACTATTTCCACATAGTACAATGCAATGTGATGTCCGAAATGGCTGACAAAATTAGGTACAAGCACGAAATATATGCAAGACAATATATGGTATATGTATAGCTTGGAAATTGTGACCGTTGCTCGCTCGCTCCGCTCGCTCGTAAAAATCTAGTCCAACCCCACAACCGATCCGACACGTTCGCAAATTTGAAATTTCTCGCCACCATATCGAATAATGAACGGAGGATGGATTGGTTTTAGGTTAGGCTATAGCTTTCGTGCGAGAGGAGCGAACGAGAGACGCGTAAAGGTGTGTCACATACCATCGGTTTGGCACATACGGACATTGAAATATTCGCACTAGCCCGAGGAGCCGGAAGTATTTATCCTATTGCCTACCGACACATGTTTACAGTTTATGAATAGCTTCACATTAATAGTACTATTTCCTCATAGTACAGTGCAATGTGATGTCCGAAATGGCTGACAAAATTATGTAATAACACGAAATATATGGAAGGCAATATAAGGTATATGTATAGCTTGGAAATTGTGACCGTTGCTCGCTCGCTCCGCTCGCTCGTAAAAATCTAGTCCAACCTCACAACCGATCCCACACGTTCGCAAATTTGAAATATGTCGCCACCATATCGAATAATGAACGGAAGATGGATTGGTTTTAGGATAGGCTATAGCTTTCGTGCGAGCGCAGCGAACGAGAGACGCGTAAAGGTGTGTCACAAACCATCGGTTTGGCACATACGGACATTGATATATTCGAACCAGCCCGAGGAGCCGGAAGTCTTTATCCTATTGCCTTCTGACAAATGTTTACGGTTTACCAATAGTTTCACATAATTAGTACCGTTTCCTCATAGTACAGTGCAACATGATGTCCGAAATGGCTGACAAAATTAGGTACAAGCACGAAATATATGCAAGACAATATATGGTATATGTATAGCTTGGAAATTGTGACCGTTACACGCTCGCTGCGCTCGCTCGTAAAAATCTAGTCCAACCCCACAACCGATCCGACACGTTCGCAAATTTGAAATATGTCGCCATCATATCGAATAATGAACGCAAGATGGATTGGTTTTAGGTTAGGCTATAGTTTTCGAGCGAGCGCAGCGAGCGAGTGACGCGTATAGGTGTGTCATAAACCAACGGTTTGGCACATACGGACATTGAAATATTCGCACCAGCCCGAGGAGCCGGAAGTATTACCCTATTGCCTACCGACACATGTTTACAGTTTATGAATAGTTTCACATAAATAGTACTATTTCCACATAGTATAATGCAATGTGATGTCCGAAATGGCTGACAAAATTAGGTACAAGCACGAAATATATGCAAGACAATATATGGTATATGTATAGCTTGGAAATTGTGACCGTTGCTCGCTCGCTCCGCTCGCTCGTAAAAATCTAGTCCAACCCCACAACCGATCCGACACGTTCGCAAATTTGAAATTTCTCGCCACCATATCGAATAATGAACGGAGGATGGATTGGTTTTAGGTTAGGCTATAGCTTTCCTGCGAGAGGAGCGAACGAGAGACGCGTAAAGGTGTGTCACAAACCATCGGTTTGGCACATACGGACTCTGATATATTCGCACCAGCCCGAGGAGCCGGAAGTCTTTATCCTATTGCCTTCTGACAAATGTTTACGGTTTACCAATAGTTTCACATAATTAGTACCGTTTCCTCATAGTACAGTGCAACGTGATGTCCGAAATGGCTGACAAAATTAGGTACAAGCACGAAATATATGCAAGACATTAAATGGTATATGTATAGCTTGGAAATTGTGACCGTTGCTCGCTCGCTCCGCTCGCTCCTAAAAATCTAGTCCAACCCCACAACCGATCCGACACGTTCGCAAATTTGAAATATGTCGCCATCATATCGAATAATGAACGCAAGGTGGATTGGTTTTAGGTTAGGCTATAGTTTTCGTGCGAGCGCAGCGAGCGAGAGACGCGTATAGGTGTGTCATTAACCAACGGTTTGGCACATACGGACATTGATATATTCGCACAAGCCCGAGGAGCCGGAAGTTTTATCCTATTGCCTTCTGACAAATGTTTACGGTTTACCAATAGTTTCACATAATCAGTACCGTTTCCTCATAGTACAGTGCAACGTGATGTCCGAAATGGCTGACAAAATTAGGTACAAGCACGAAATATATGCAAGACAATATATGGTATATGTATAGCTAGGAAATTGTGACCGTTGCTCGCTCGATCCGCTCGCTCGTAAAAATCTAGTCCAACCCCACAACCGATCCGACACGTTCGCAAATTTGAAATTTCTCGCCACCATATCGAATAATGAACGGAGGATGGATTGGTTTTAGGTTAGGCTATAGCTTTCGTGCGAGAGGAGCGATCGAGAGACGCGTAAAGGTGTGTCACAAACCATCGGTTTGGCACATACGGACTCTGATATATTCGCACCAGCCCGAGGAGCCGGAAGTCTTTATCCTATTGCCTTCTGACAAATGTTTACGGTTTACCAATAGTTTCACATAATTAGTACCGTTTCCTCATAGTACAGTGCAACGTGATGTCCGAAATGGCTGACAAAATTAGGTACAAGCACGAAATATATGCAAGACAATATATGGTATATGTATAGCTTGGAAATTGTGACCGTTGCTCGCTCGCTCCGCTCGCTCGTAAAAATCTAGTCCAACCCCACAACCGATCCGACACGTTCGCAAATTTGAAATATGTCGCCATCATATCGAATAATGAACGCAAGGTGGATTGGTTTTAGGTTAGGCTATAGTTTTCGAGCGAGCGCAGCGAGCGAGAGACGCGTATAGGTGTGTCATAAACCAACGGTTTGGCACATACGGACATTGAAATATTCGCACCAGCCCGAGGAGCCGGAAGTATTTATCCTATTGCCTACCGACACATGTTTACAGTTTATGAATAGTTTCACATAATTAGTACCGTTTCCTCATAGTACAGTGCAACGTGATGTCCGAAATGGCTGACAAAATTATGTAATAATACGAAATATATGGATGGCAATATAAGGTATATGTATAGCTTGGAAATTGTGACCGTTGCTCGCTCGCTCCGCTCGCTCGTAAAAATCTAGTCCAACCTCACAACCGATCCCACACGTTCGCAAATTTGAAATATGTCGCCACCATATCGAATAATGAACGGAAGATGGATTGGTTTTAGGTTAGGCTATAGCTTTCGTGCGAGCGCAGCGAACGAGAGACGCGTAAAGGTGTGTCACAAACCATCGGTTTGGCACATACGGACATTGATATATTCGAACCAGCCCGAGGAGCCGGAAGTCTTTATCCTATTGCCTTCTGACAAATGTTTACGGTTTACCAATAGTTTCACATAATTAGTACCGTTTCCTCATAGTACAGTGCAACATGATGTCCGAAA